>NW_007378143.1:8134-117467 GCF_000475195.1 Diaphorina citri
AAACAGAATATCTCGAGAACGGTAAGAGCTAGAGACTTGAAATTTGGCATGCAGCCGTCAAATATGACAAGGATGCTGTAAACAGAATATCTCGAGAACGGTAAGAGCTAGAGACTTGAAATTTGGCATGCAGCCGTCAAATATGACAAGGATGCAACACGAAACTTGGTTAAGATCGGTGCATTGCTTAGCGGCATTTCGGCCGCTTTTTGGCCGTTTTCGGTGTAATTCAATAATATCTCGGGAACGGTATGAGCTAGAGACTTGAAATTTGGTATGTAGTCAACAAATGTGACAAGAATGCAACACAAAATACTCGGTTAGGATAGGTGCTGTAGTTGGCGGCATTTCGGCCGCTTTTTGCAGGTTTCGACCGTTTTTTGGCGGTTTTCAGCTATACCGACTAAACGGTTAGAGATATTGTAAAAGTTAAGGTTAAAAGCACTCAAATAAGCATAATTTAATAGGATAAGGAAAGTCGTGTGATGTTCACACCAGATATTTTTTTTTTTAAATATTTTCCTCTAGTTCTTTCTAAAATTAGCTTGTCCAATTTTTCCTCCTGTCCACCCTGTATTTGATTTCCTCTGGCATATGAGATAGTTCTCATATAACTGAAATGTGGACACGCCCATAGCGTTTATAATCAAATTGTCTTTTATGTGATGATGCTTGTTGATTGAATTTGATTTTGACCCGATATGTTAGTGTACCACGAGGTGAAATTGGGTTCGATCCCTAACGAAGGGGAAAAATCGGAAAATACACGGATACTGATAGGTTGTCCCAAGAAGACGTGTAATTGAATTGGAACAATACGACTAAAACAGAATTAAAGAGAAAGAGAAGAAAATTGACCACGCCTCCACTAAAGAAAATGCAATTGTGACTAAAATTTAGTCATTCAACTTCTATGCCGAATCGGTTCGTGTAAAGATACCTAGACAGGCGTCCTTACTGGAACTTGGCCTGGTGCACTGCCGTGCGCTCAGATAACCTGTAAACCATTTAGTTAATAACTTTTAGGTCAAAATTCTTTTCTCGTCTATTCCAAATCTGACCAAACCCATCTTGAACCATATCAAGAAGTGGAAAGTCTACTTGTGCCAATGTCGAGTATCAAAAACCCATATCTAATTTGCCTCTCACACAATGCCGCACAGTATATGTATTATAATAAGCAATACGAGTATATGTATAAACCTATGTTGCACAATTTATGTGCATCACATAGCCCTGGATACGAGAAATGCATTTTGTGCATCCTGCTCTCTCACATGACAGTTAGGTCAAAATTCTTTTCTCGTCTATTCCAAATCTGACCAAACCCATCTTGAACCATATCGAGAAGTGGAAAGTATACTTGTGCCAATGTCGAGTATCAAAAACCCATATCTAATTTGCCTCTCACACAATGCCGCACATTATATGTATAATAAGCAATATATGTATAAAAGTATAAACCTATGTTGCACAATTTATGTGCATCACATAGCCCTGGATACGAGAAATGCATTTTGTGCATCCTGCTCTCTCACATGACAACAATTGGCCATCGTACATCATTTCCCCATGGGTGGGGGACACAGGCAGAGTTTGATTTGACTCCCAATGGTTGTCAAATCCGTACCACTCATAAAAGATGATTACAGTTAGACCTCTTCATGAGACTCTCTCCAACATTAGGTGTAGTCACCGGCAGAAAGAGTACGGGGTACTTTGAAAACTTTACCTATCCTTTCTGATGAATTTTGTATGAATGGGTGTCAACACTGAAATTTATAGTGGCATTTTTTGAAAGGTATCTATAGGCATTTCAAAATTACTAGTGAGTTACCTTAGTTTTTAAGCACAGACTTTCCCTGAGAACAATTTTCTGTAGGTTACGTTTTCTGGCAAGCAGAAAACTTCTCACGCAATGCAAGTAAGTATTACCTTTATTTTTCCTCCTTACTCATCAGATTTTTACTTTCCTTATCTTATAGGAAGGAAAGTAATGTAATCGGGTCACATTTTGGATGGTCAGTTTTTAGTGCCAAAACACGTTTTGAGGTCCCTAGAGCCTAAATCCAAAGTTTCAGCTATTGGTTGATGATTACAGTTAGACCTCTTCATGAGACTCTCTCCAACATGAGGTCTAGTCACCGGCAGAGAGAGTACGGGGTACTTTGAAAACTTTACCTATCCTTTCTGATGAATTTTGTATGAATAGGTGTCAACACTGAAATTTATAGAAGCATTTTTTGAAAGGTATCTATAGGCATTTCAAAATTACTAGTGAGTTACCTTAGTTTTTAAGCACAGACTTTCCTTGAGAACAATTTTCTGTAGGTTACGTTTTCTGACAAGCAGAAAACTTCTCACGCAATGCAAGTAAGTATTACCTTTATTTTTCCTCCTTACTCAGATTTTTACTTTCCTTATCTTATAGGAAGGAAAGTAATGTCATCGGGTCACATTTTGGATGGTCAGTTTTTAGTGCCAAAACACGTTTTGAGGTCCCTAGAGCCTAAATCCAAAGTTTCAGCTATTGGTCCGTGTGTCTGTCCTTCCTTCTGTCTGTCTGTCTGTAAACAGAATATCTCGAGAACGGTAAGAGCTAGAGACTTGAAATTTGGCATGCAGCCGTCAAATATGACAAGGATGCAACACGAAACTTGGTTAAGATCGGTGCATTGTTTGGCGGCATTTCGGCCGCTTTTTGGCGGTTTTCGGTGTAATTCAATAATATCTCGGGAACGGTATGAGCTAGAGACTTGAAATTTGGTATGTAGTCAACAAATGTGACAAGAATGCAACACAAAATACTCGGTTAGGATAGGTGCTGTAGTTGGCGGCATTTCGGCCGCTTTTTGCAGGTTTCGACCGTTTTTTGGCGGTTTTCAGCTATACCGACTAAACGGTTAGAGATATTGTAAAAGTTAAGGTTAAAAGCACTCAAATAAGCATAATTTAATAGGATAAGGAAAGTCGTGTGATGTTCACACCAGATATTTTTTTTTTTAAATATTTTCCTCTAGTTCTTTCTAAAATTAGCTTGTCCAATTTTTCCTCCTGTCCACCCTGTATTTGATTTCCTCTGGCATATGAGATAGTTCTCATATAACTGAAATGTGGACACGCCCATAGCGTTTATAATCAAATTGTCTTTTATGTGATGATGTTTGTTGATTGAATTTGACCCGATATGTTAGTGTACCACGAGGTGAAATTGGGTTCGATCCCTATCAAAGGGGGAAAATCGGAAAATACTCGGATACTGATATAGGTTTTCCCAAGAAGACGTGTAATTGAATTGGAAAGAAAATGAAATAATACGACTAAAACAGAATTAAAGAGAAAGAGAAGAAAATTGACCACGCCTCCACTAAAGAAAATGCAATTGTGACTAAAATTTAGTCCTTCGGGCCGTTTATTTTTTGGCCGTGCAATATCATCCACTTAATCTCTTTTATTTATCTTTGACAAACTCATTTTCTAAACTAGATTTTATTCCTTAGACTTTTTTAATCTTTACTGGATACCTGTATACTTGTAGCTATTATCTACTCGGTCCTGTCATGACCTGATCTCGTTTATAAATGGGTAGGAATTAATTATAATATTTACTATCGTAATACTAACATACGCAAATTGAAAATAAAAAAATACATAATATTAAACAAGAGAAAGAAAGATTCAATGAAGATAAAGTAAAATTGAAACACAGTAGTGACGTGGTGTGGTGATTTGGCATCTCCACTAGTGATTTGGTATCTCCACTAATTATCAAGTTTGTTTTTCAATGTCAATTGCCACACTTTGAGATTAAATTTAGAGCAAGTAAAATTGAAACACAGTAGTGACGTGGTGTGGTGATTTGGCGTCTCCACTAGTGATTTGGTATCTCCACTAATTATCAAGTTTGTTTTTCAATGTCAATTGCCACACTTTGAGATTAAATTTAGAGCAAGTGGATTTAAGTAATCTGATTGGCTTATACCCCGTAAAGGCGTAAAGGCAAGCGAAAAAAGTACGTTTTGATAATAGTAAGTAAATCATTATTTTATATGACGTAGGAATCTATTACTTATACCTACACTGACCGGCAAAATTACCCGGCCGCTCGTATTTTTTGGTTTTTCTCAAACTGCTGTTCAGTGTTCAATTTTTTTTCGGGAAGTGAAAAAAGGACGTTTTGATAATAGTAAGTAAATCATTATTTTACATGACGTAGGAATCTATTACCTATATGGAATTACAAATAAAGAAAAAGGATTGTGATATTGTTAGTCTTACGACAGTTTCAGACAAAAAATCTGATCAGTGATCCAATGGGAATTACAAATAAAGAAAAAGGATTGTGATATTGTTAGTCTTACGACAGTTTCAGACAAAAAATCTGATCAGTGATCCAATGTAACCACCGCCCGTAGACGTTTCTAATAAGTACTTGAAGTGTACGAGTGTTACAACCATACCACGCCACTGATTAAAGATAATAAAACACACCGAGCTTCACACTTTCAACACTGAAGGAAAAACAAACGCTACGACACTGAGAAAGAAAATCTGCAAAAAATCAACAGGTTGGTAAATGAGCAATATTTATTAACTAATTAACTGATATCAATAACAGGGTTGAATGGTAGAGATTGTCCCAGGCAATAATTTCGCCCTTTGTTTGTGATTTCTTGTATTTATGTACATCAAATTATACCCAATAAAGAGTCTAAATACCTATCTAAATATTATGCTGCTATCAACTCTGTTGTAAAAAGAAAGTAAAAATATTTTTTACTTGTCTTTATGTTGCCTTTTTGCTCACTTACCACACACATGCTTTAGCAACGTAAAGTTATCTAGGTTCTTACTATAGGATCGGTAATCTCTGTGGTTAAAATTTGTCATAGTAAGAATTATACCCAATAAAGAGTCTAAATACCTATCTAAATATTATGCTGCAGGCTATCAACTCTGTTGTAAAAAGAAAGTAAAAATATTTTTTACTTGTCTTTATTTTGCCTTTTTGCTCATTTACCACACACATGCTTTAGCAACGTAAAGTTATCTAGGTTCTTACTATAGGATCGGTAATCTCTGTGGTTAAAATTTGTCATAGTAATACATCATAGGTCAATTTTACAAATTTTGAGGTAACCATGCTTACTGAGTTAACGAATCCAATAACTTTATGTTCCTAAAACTGTCTGATATATACTAGACCGTAGCTTGAGTTGGTAATCTGAATATACATATATTCGAGATCGGGCACTGAAATAGACCCACAGAAATAAATAAATAGGTACTCGTAAATGGGTCTTTCCCATGACAACCATTAAAAACTGCGGTCTGGCATATTTAACTATTACCTACTTTACAAGAAATATTCAAGATAGATAAAAAGAAGAGGGGAGATAGGTACCTACATGAAAATAACAATACCACCTTGATAAAGTCCAAATTAGGCACGTGTTCCTAAAACTGTCTGATATATACTAGACCGTAGCTTGAGTTGGTAATCTGAATATACATATAATTCGAGATCGGGCACTGAAATAGACCCACAGAAATAAATAAATACTCGTAAACGGGTCTTTCCCATGACAACCATTAAAAACTGCGGTCTGGCATATTTAACTATTACCTACTTTACAAAAAATATTCAAGATAGATAAAAAGAAGAGGGGAGATAGGTACCTACATGAAAATAACAATACCACCTTGATAAAGTCCAAATTAGGCACTTCTTGCAATTCTGTTAAATTACATTTCTTTGTTGCATTATCATTTTCTCTTTCACTTAATCATTTGCCTATAACAAAAAGTCTGTAAAGCATTTAATTTAGTTCAAATGATTGACATGGTTCGGGGACAATATCAAGCTGGTAAAGTTGGCCATAGAAATATTATGGAGAAACATTTAAAAATGAGTAAATAAAAAAGAACATCAAAAACACCACATCAAGAAAATCGATCGCTTGAGAATGTCAGGAAAAACAATAAAAAAACCACAGAGAAAGAAGAATAAAATGAATTCAAAGAAGAAGATATGAGAAAAAGAACTAAGATCGATTTCAGACAGGTCAAGGGGTAAGATAATGGGGCAGGTTACTTACCGGATCATGAACATGCCGGTAGTCAGAGGAACTTTCACCCGTGGTACTCTTGTCATCACCCCTGCTGTCCCAGTCCACCTCCTTCTTCAGTGACTGGAAATATACAAAGGCGAAAATGAGGTTAAAAACCAAACAAACCCATCAAGCCAACTAGGGCACTGCCGTCGGTGTCGGCAGTTTCCATTTTCCCAACGAATCACAAATGTTAAACAACGTCGTGCGTGGTTAGTATTTAGACAATGTCTGTCCTGACAATGTCTCAGCCTCATGAGGGCACCTTTGCAATTTTGTTAAATTACATTTCTTTGTTGCATCATCATTGTCTCTTTCACTTAATCATTTGCCTATAACAAAAAGTCTGTAAAGCATTTAATTTAGTTTAAATGATTAACATGGTTCGGGGATAATATCAAGCTGGTAAAGTTGGCCATAGAAATATTATGGAGAAACATTTAAAAATGAGTAAATAACAAGCAGGGTCCGTCCCTCCGGGAATTATTTAGCCCGTAGTTTATTCGATCGTGGTTAAAGAATACCTATGTACCTACTTAATTTGTTTAATATTCAGTTTATTATTATTCTTGATTTGATTTTTTAATTTTACTTTCATGTAATGATTTAAAATCAAGACTAGAGCCCGTTCTCCCTTTATTCCCAATATAGTGTACAAGTCACCCATCCATTTATTGGCCTTCCTCGGCGTAGCTTAACATAGGTAACGCAAAAACGGGTCTTAAATGATCCACTGAAGTGTTATCTAAAACTTTCTCGCTTTGAGTTCATAAGGTCGTCGCGACAAATTTCGAGATCAGAGCTCATTTGTGTCAGAAAATGTGAAAAAAACCCCGCAAAAACCATTTTTTTTGGTCTTTTGGCTTTATGGTTTTCTGGACAAAATTTACACCACCATTTTCGTGTTCCTGGTAAAAAGACCTTCAATTTGATATATAGGTCGACTAGGTTTGGATAAGTCCTTCTATGGGGACAGACAGACAGACCGACTTGCAATTCTGTTAAATTACATTTCTTTGTTGCATTATCATTTTCTCTTTCACTTAATCATTTGCCTATAACAAAAAGTCTGTAAAGCATTTAATTTAGTTCAAATGATTGACATGGTTCGGGGACAATATCAAGCTGGTAAAGTTGGCCATAGAAATATTATGGAGAAACATTTAAAAATGAGTAAATAAAAAAGAACATCAAAAACACCACATCAAGAAAATCGATCGCTTGAGAATGTCAGGAAAAACAATAAAAAACCACAGAGAAAGAAGAATAAAATGAATTCAAAGAAGAAGATATGAGAAAAAGAACTAAGATCGATTTCAGACAGGTCAAGGGGTAAGATAATGGGGCAGGTTACTTACCGGATCATGAACATGCCGGTAGTCAGAGGAACTTTCACCCGTGGTACTCTTGTCATCACCCCTGCTGTCCCAGTCCACCTCCTTCTTCAGTGACTGGAAATATACAAAGGCGAAAATGAGGTTAAAAACCAAACAAACCCATCAAGCCAACTAGGGCACTGCCGTCGGTGTCGGCAGTTTCCATTTTCCCAACGAATCACAAATGTTAAACAACGTCGTGCGTGGTTAGTATTTAGACAATGTCTGTCCTGACAATGTCTCAGCCTCATGAGGGCACCTAAGGAGCTGGATTGAATTCTAGTTAAGGGAAGGGGCTCAAGAAAAGTTAAGAGGTTGAAAAGGATAAAAATCCAAAATATGGAGAGAATATAACAGAACACGAAAAAAGGCATAAGAATAAGGAAAACCGCAGAAAAAAATACCTTACTGTTAGTCAGTTACAAGTACCTACCCACTATCATAAAAGCAATGAGGCAAATTGAGAGAAAGAGATAGGGAAGAAGAGCGGAGTGATAAGAGACGTGTCACATAAAAAGAATAAATACCCAATTACAAGATAAGAAAAATGGCACACACAGTGCCTATTGCAGGCCTTGCAGCACTCGGTAATACAAATACTCTGAGTAGTAGAAGCAAAGTATTCGTAACTGCCATACTCAAATGTATGCTAAGCTAAGTACACATACGAATACTAAAAGTGCTGACTGTACTTGCAAAACAATGAACTGTTGCAGAATACGCATTTTCTACTGATAAGAGATAAGAGTATCTCTTCTTATCTTTTAGCAGCCAGACACAACAAACTGATAATGTCGTTATTGAGCAGGGTCGGGGACCCAGGCATGGTTGAGGACTATCGCCCAAATACGATGCTATAAAGGGGTTCCTACTACCTACACTAGCTTCCATTATTCTATTGCAAAAACCAAATTACATATTAGGATTCCCCACAATGTAATCTAAGAGTAATCCTATTAAAATTTATTAAATAAAATCTCATACATAGTTTTTAAAATCGACAATATACCATTCATACAATTTCGTTATTGTAGAGACAAACCAGCCAAATGGAATAGGGCCACGGTTTGAATTCCAGCGGCCATGCCTGAGATCACTTAGGTTCAGTTGAAAGACCCAACAATCAGCTCAGATTACGTGACGACTGACGACCCGACACTTCTAATCATGGGCTTGGCGTAGGTCCAAATAGAGTCGGGAAATCCCGTGTGAGATTCTGATCCCTACTTTTCCAAACCAATGGGATTCCCTATCTAGAGTTAATTTGATGTCTCATGACAATCCAGTTCTGTTGCATTCTCTCAAGGTTTGAATTTTCCTTTTGAGTCAATAGTGAAAGTAGGTACACCTTACACCAGACTAGCTCGAAATAACATGTACAAAAACATAGTTAAAGCATCCAACTGGAAAAAAGTTGGTACTATTGACCACCCTCAGAAGCCTCAGGTAGGTTGAACTGGAAATTGGATATTTTAATGATGGGTAGTACCAACCTAGTAACTGATGGACAGACATTTTCCCATTAGTAAACTCATGCTTGTCCAGGATGACTAATAAAATGATGACACCCAGTATTCTGTAACCAATGGGATTCCCTATCTAGAGTTAATTTGATGTCTCATGACAATCCAGTTCTGTTGCATTCTCTCAAGGTTTGAATTTTCCTTTTGAATCAATAGTGAAAGTAGGTACACCTTACACCAGACTAGCTCGAAATAACATGTACAAAAACATAGTTAAAGCGTCCAACTGGAAAAAAAAGTTGGTATCTACTATTGACCACCCTCAGAAGCCTCAGGTAGGTTGAACTGGAAATTGGATATTTTAATGATGGGTAGTACCAATCTAGTAACTGATGGACAGACATTTTCCCATTAGTAAACTCATGCTTGTCCAGGATGACTAATAAAATGATGACACCCAGTATTCTGTAAACCTATTACTTTAGCAATGGTCTACCTAAAGGCATTTAATAGTAACATGCATGGCCTGAAGTGGGACATTGATATACTTTTCATCATAGGATACATTTAGTCAGGATGAGGTTTGAGGAACCCATCCTTATACACTTAACAGGTATGCTAATTTTTGCAATGAAACGTTTAAGGAAAGAGAGAGAAAATATATGAATGAATTAAAAGTAGTTTCAAAATGTCATAAAATTGCCATTAATCTGGACGTATGGGTTGAAATTCTGCGCCAGGAAGGTGTACAGCATGTGGATGTCATTTCGGCTATAATAACCAGCGAGTACCAACCGATGTATCTACCTACGTGGTAGAATTTGTATTTATATTTATAAGAGAGTTGAGTACTTACCAATGGAACCTGCTGGACAGGGGGAAGTCCAGATGGTCCAGGTACTGGCTCACCACTGAGGGGAGAGGGGATGCGACTATTGAGCGTCATATCACTGGGGCCACTCTGCATGGAGGACACATCATCTACATCAGGAGGGGAAGGACTCCTGTCCTCCTTCAGAGACAGGTTCGATGGTTCAGGACAGTCGGGGGGAGGGGATGGTGTTTGAGGTCTAGGGGAGGGGGTATTCCTTTCATCTTCCGAGGACAATCTTCTTTTGATAGTGGTTAGTTCTATGACGGGTGGGGAGGCTTCTAGACGTTGCTGCAGAGCCGTAGAGTGAGCAGGGGGCTCTGCGCTACTAGATTCGTTTTCTTGAGAAGGGGGAGCAGTTCTTGATCTTGTACTTAAGTCTTGGGTCATTTCCGCAAGACCCTTCACCTTTAGACTTTCAGCCGTTTTGAGCAAAGTACTTAACTGACAATATTCGACGTTCACTTCACCTCGGTACATGAATTCTATCAACGTTCGCAACTCTGAGAAGCAAACGTCTTTCAAGATGACGATGGGATGACGACTAGGGTGATCTATGAACAAGGACTGGAAGTAGGAGGAGCAGGCAGACAGGACAACTTTGTGAGCGCGGATGGAATGTCCTTCAGAGCAGGCAAGAGTCACGTCTACAAGGCTTTCGTCGTGCAGAAGTTGGCTGAAAACTCCGAGTAAGTTGTTTTGATGATTATTCCACCTGAGACAGTAATGCTCACTTCCCATGTCTGTATCGCGCCCTGGAACATAATAAAACAAAACATCACACGTCAGTAATGAGTGATCAATATCAATACAAGAAAAAAATGTCCATATCATATACAGTAAAATTGCATATTCAATGAATCCTAATCGTGAATGTATAGGTAGTACTTTAATATAATGTTCGTACATCATACAAGCGAGTATAAGTAAGTACATGGTAGGTACACGGTGGATTGTGTATATATCACACGTCAGTAATGAGTGATCAATATCAATACAAGAAGAAAATGTCCATATCATATACAGTAAAATTGCATATTCAATGAATCCTAATCGTGAATGTACCTATAGGTAGTACTTTAATATAATGTTCGTACATCATACAAGCGAGTATAAGTAAGTACATGGTAGGTACACGGTGGATTGTGTATATACGAGTTTACAATAATGTGTATTATGCATGAGCATTAAGTGTGTACTTAACATCAATTACTATAGGTACGAGTTCTATGATAATTTCACTCAGAGCAAACATCAGTTAATAGTGTGTAAGTGCATCAACATAAAATGATATTAATTATTAAGAGTGAGTGAATTGACACTAGTTTTATTACACAGCTTGGTAATTCAGTGCGTGTTAACAGAATGTAATAACTTATCATAATAATAAAACAATATTCTGCTTGAGATCATTATAATAATATAGGGACTATAATATAGACCTTCGAGCTGCATATAATACAGGGCGTATCTATATCACAATCACCTACCTAGGTAGGTATGCTGTACCATTTTGATGAGCTAGAAAATCAGGAGGCACGGGTTATTTAAATAAGATTTTGGCAATTGATATCTTGAGATCATTATAATAATATAGGTACTATAATATAGACCTTCGAGCTGCATATAATACAGGGCGTACCTATATTACAATATGTACCTACCTAGGTAGGTATGCTGTACCATTTTGATGAGCTAGAAAATCAGGAGGCACGGGTTATTTAAATAAGATTTTGGCAATTGATACAGACGTACTAGTTGTATCCATCATATTAATGTAAAAGGTAAATACTTGGATAAACGACCATGATGGAGCCTATGTCAGGGGCTACCAGGGTGATGACATTGAACTGAGATAAACGCTACTAGCAGCAAGCGCACGCTACAAAACCTACCTCAAGTGGCTCAAGACATAGTCATCCGATTCAACATGAAATCATCTGTAACAATATCCAATTATCCTCTCACTATCTTCCCAACCTTCATGAGTGAGAAAACGATTATTGTACTTCTAAAAATAGTCTGAAAATCATTTCAGTTCCCCAGGATTAGTGTCATTCATTGGAATCGTCATTTGGCTCAGATAAGCTTTTAGTAAGATTTGGTATTTCGTATGGTGTGATCACCTAGTTATCTAAATATTGAGTGTTTATGCGAATTGACCCGATAAGGTTTAGGTATGTACATGCTACAAGACAGTTAAATTCAAAAATTACTGTCCACTGAGTTGGTTTACCAGTGAGTTGCTGTTGAGCTGAATGGATTGATGATGAACATTTCAATCAACACATAAATTCATAAACGACAGAGAGAATAAAATCGTGTCAAACGCATGCGCAAAGTAACTTCTCACCTCTCTCGCGATATGAGAGCGACCCTGGATGATGAATTTATTGTTATGGATGATATGGATGATAATGGTGATTATGATAACAGTGACAGCATTTGTAATATCAATGATATTCATATTAATAATAGTGTTAATCGTGATGGTGACGCGGAGAGTGATGTCAGAGAACTTGAAAACACCGTGAGTTCGCAGTTTTTGCAAAGATTTTTAATTTGTTTGTTATATTTACTTACTTTTATACTACTTCTCCTTCTTATTTTTTCGAATTAGCATATCGTTGACCTACATTCCCCTCTCTTCAATCATTCGTTTGCCATTTTATAGTTTTACACTCTTTATTTCTTCACATTATATTCTACGCTTCGTAGTTTGTAGTTTGATAGACTCTTTTGTTAAAAAAAAAAAATTGTCTAAATATGTCTGTACTTATCATGATTCCCTGATTCCTGAAGGTGATAGGTACACACCTATTGGGACTATTATTTGTTATGGGATTTGTATAATAAGGTTCAAATGAATTTCTCACTAAAATGGGAAAAAATTAATCGCCCTATTTTTTAGGAATAAAGGACAAAGCAAACAAATTGAACAGAGTCAGGCTGAATAATAATCAAGGAATAACGAGCACTGAATAGCAAGACGAGCAAAAGCCGTACGCAAGGACATAGCTTCACAGACACAAAATACATATCTCTCAATTCACCAGACACATCATAAGACAGTTCTACACAATATTGATTCAATCTCTGGGCCCCTCTCAAACTATGAAGTGAATGAAGAATTACACACAGAGATAGTTGATATCATATACCTAGAGATGTAGTTATATTATTTACCAAAAGTTTCGCACACAATGGCAGCACACAGAGCGCGTATAGCATACAATGAAAAGAGTGTGTGCTTTATATCTCTCAATTCACAGACACATCATAAGACAGTTCTACACAACATTGATTCAATCTCTGGGCCCCTCTCAAACTATGAAGTGAATGAAGAATTACACACAGAGATAGTTGATATCATATACCTAGATGTAGTTATATTATTTACCAAAAGTTTCGCACACAATGGCAGCACACAGAGCGCGTATAGCATACAATGAAAAGAGTGTGTGCTTGATAAAGAACAATTCTCTCAAGGCCATAACTCACATTTCGAGTCTGACATTTTACAGGGAGTGACCTGTGAATGCAGGCAAATAATAATACAGCTGTTGACAAACATGAACGCTTTTAATTTGAAATTTATTGTTGTGCTGCAGTTTACACACTTTATTGTCTACATTGCTTCTGTTTGCCTCAAAGTCATGAAATGAGTTATAGTGTCGTCACTTGAACCTTTGATCTCAGCAGGAGTGTTTGTTGAAGCGGATGTTTGCTGAGAACCTCTGTTAGTCCAAAGAAAAACCAATTTGACTCAATTGCCAGTCGCTAATCTATCTTGTATTTTACTACCATACACCTTGAACGAATTGTTCTACTCCCTAAATAACGCCAGTTGTGTAATTCTTATTCCACTTACCTCTATACTTCTCCAACTTTTTTTTTTTTTTGCGCCACTTGCATTTACTGCACCCTATAATTTTATTTTTTTGCAACTGAATTGAACCGACTGAGTACGCACGCATGTTAAACCTCTATGCCGATATACTTAACAAGGTCATGTTTGAGAGACGGAGAGGAGAGTAGAGAGAGGAGTTATTATTTTCTATGGCATGTCTACTGCGTGTCTCACAACTCTCAACTCTGTGGTAGAGTCAGATGAGTTCAAAGAGACTGAGAAACAATATGTGAGAGTATTAGCACTAGTGGGATCAAAACTAGCATTGGTCCAAGTACAGACGCTGCAACTACTTATCCAGTGAAAGAGTTTGGAAACCATGAAGTTTCAACCAGGATTATCAATCACAGCTTTATCTAATAATACCTGGTCTGACAGTTTAGAAAAGTTGTTTCATTCCTCTAGTACAAATTGTCCACTAAGGTCCCATTATCCAGTCATTAAAATAATTAGGTACGAGTACCAACGCAACGGAATCAAAAAGCATATTTTGATTAATTTGAGCATGTGTTAGAAGTTCTCCTTCCTTATATGGAATTGAGATGAAAGAGTCTACTTCTTTATCTATAACGCTATCATGAGATTTTAACTTGTTTGTTAATAAATAAACAGTTTGTTCTTGGATAGGTATTACAAGTATGGTACAACTTTGGATTTGCATACGATGACTCACACAAGTGAAAATACATCACATTACGTACTAGGTGTTTTCTAATATCCAAATAGGTACCAGTTAATAAATAAACAGTTTGTTCTTGGATAGGTATTACAAGTATGGGACAACTTTGGATTTGCATACGATGACTCACACAAGTGAAAATACATCACATTACGTACTAGGTGTTTTCTAATATCCAAATAGGTACCTAACTTCCATATAACGTAATTAAAACAGACCGAGCCTTATGCTCAGTTTCATTAGAGATATTCCTTGACCCCTTCATCTGTAACACGTCGCGTAGTCACAATTTACGGAACATTGTGTTGAACCCATATATTTTAGTTTTTTGCAATATTGCGCCTGTGGCCTGTATATTTGGTTATTGCTATTTTGTTGTTAGCTGTTGTTTCAGACATAGACATCAGTAATTATATTATTTTCCTTGGTGTGGTGTGGTAATGGTTGATTCATTTTGTCTGAGCCATGAGTCGTGTTTTCTTGTGCTCTGTGTAGCTTTGTTCCAATGCACATTAAGAAATCTTTGTTGGCTGCGATTAGTTGGAATAATGTCTTGATCCAATTTCTGATAGTTATGTATCTGTTTCCAATAGTTAGGTAAAGAAATTTCTTATGAAGCTATCACATTAGCATATAGTAACACCTTTTCAAAATCATTGAAACGGATTAATAAATGGATTTGCTTTGTAAGCTATACGTATGGAATCTATTTTAGGTACACGCAAGTAATTTTTTTTTGGATTTTGTAGATCCCATAGTGACCTCAACTCCAAAGACTTTTAAAAGCTCCTTTTGATCCCCAATAGACTAAAACAACTCGTGCCGCAGACCTTATAATTATCTTCCTTTGATCCTCAAACCTCATTCCTTGCGAATCTCCAGACAGCTAGAATTCTGTGAGTTGTAAAGAAATATTCTGAACTCGTAAACTATATCACGGTGCAAAGTGAAGGTTACAAGTCTACGTGTAATGTGATACAGTCTGAGATCATTACTGTGTATGGCTACAATACTGACCACCACTGTCCTGTCAATACAAATCAAAAAACATTGACATTATTCAACAGGAAACTTGACGGATTGGCAATGAACACTTTCGTGATGTCTTCGTCTGCTCTGGAATCAAACCGATCTTGTTTTTCAATTGACTATTCAAGCACAGAACCCCGCAGTTTTGTGAGATTTTTATGAAATCATTTACATTATTTTTACTTTTTTTTCCTCCTGGCTGGCTGCCTGGCAGTCTTACTGGACAATTTTTATTATTTTTCTAAAAAAGAAAAAAAATCCAAGACACCCAATTCAATTGAAAAAAAAAACACTGAAACAGTTGACTGGTTTTATGTTTAGTGTAAAACATAATTGCTATCCAAGACACCCAATTCAATTGAAAAAAAAAACACTGAAACAGTTGACTGGTTTTATGTTTAGTGTAAAACATAATTGCTACATTAAGAAATCTTTGTTGGCTGCGATTAGTTGGAAGAATGTCTTGATCCAATTTCTGATAGTTATCTGTTTCCAATAGTTAGGTAAAGAAATTTCTTATAAAGCTATCACATTAGCATAGTAACACCTTTTCAAAATCATTGAAACGGATTAATAAATGGATTTGCTTTGTAAGATATACGTATGGAATCTATTTTAGGTCCACGCAAGTAATTTTTTTTTTAGGATTTTGTAGATCCCATAGTGACCTCAACTCTAAAGACTTTTAAAAGCTCCTTTTTTATCCCCAATAGACTAAAACAACTCGTGCCGCAGATCTTATAATTATCTTCCTTTGATCCTCGAATCTCATTCCTTGCGAATCTCCAGACAGCTAGAATTCTGTGAGTTGTAAAGAAATATTCTGAACTCGTAAACTATATCACGGTGCAAAGTGAAGGTTACAAGTCTACGTGTAATGTGATACCGTCTGAGATCATTACTGTGTATGGCTACAATACTGACCACCACTGTCCTGTCAACACAAATCAAAAAACATTGACATTATTCAACAGGAAACTTGACGGATTGGCAATGAACACTTTCGTGATGTCTTCGTCTGCTCTGGAATCAAACCGATCTTGTTTTTCAATTGACTATTCAAGCACAGAACCCCGCAGTTTTGTGAGATTTTTATGAAATCATTTACATTATTTTTACTTTTTTTTCCTCCTGGCTGGCTGCCTGGCAGTCTTACTGGACAATTTTTATTATTTTTCTAAAAAAGAAAAAAAAATCCAAGACACCCAATTCAATTGAAAAAAAAAACACTGAAACAGTTGACTGGTTTTATGTTTAGTGTAAAACATAATTGCTTCTGCCTACCATTTGTGTTGAATTTTATGTGTTTCTGTTTATCCTAAGCATGATACATGGTCTGATGTTCCTGCACACTGTACAGTAGGTATTTATTCCATGTATGTATTATGTCAGCAATAAAACTCTTGTCTACTCTGAGTACCTTGTTGTGGAACTGAACTGTAGACAATGTTTGTGCTTGTAAACATGTAAACCTTAATTTTTACTGTTTTTAATCCAGAAAACAGAAAACTTGGATGTTGGTAGGTAATAGGTATTAGGAATGGAGTAATGATAAAATCTAGTGTCTCTCAATGAAAATGTTTGCTAATTAACAATTAGCAAGCCACGCCACCCTCACAGGGTTTGTGTTCGATGTCTTAAGGAAATCAGTATTATACATCAGATCAAATCACGACTCAAAGAAACCCCATAACATCATTACCCAGGAGCAAGATTTGGGCCAATACCAAGCAGTTAAAGTTGCAGCTGTTAACATCCAACGATGACTTGGAGTGAACCTCAGATAGAAAGTAAAATGGGCCATCTGAGTGGCACGTGGCGTTCAATAAAGTTAAAAACCGGAATCGTTAATTTGGCAATATTTGGCACTATACCAGGTAATTATCGAAATTGGATGCGACAACATACCTGCATAGTTTATTGACATCAAATAGAACTGGACTGAGAGGGGACGGGCGAAACAAAAATGTTGAGCGCCCTAGGCCCAATTTTTCTTTGAACAAATTTTTGACAGAAGCTACAATTTGAGGAGAATCAGATCAATATATTTCATATGTGTTGCATTTGCATTCCACTTTTCATAAGTTGTGGAAAACTAAGAATATTTTGATCAGGATTGATTGGTCAGTTACTAAGGTACCTACCAGGAAAAGTTTACCAAAAACAATAGTAAGGTCACCTAATGTGATAAAGGTCAACACTTGTAAAACATAAAATATTCATTAACATACGATAGGATCTACTAAATTTGAAATCAGAATAGAGTAAATCATTTTCCTTCCTGTTAGTGGAGACTCAAAATTTTCACAAGGTATTTACATTGTTATTAGTGAAGACTTTGAAGACTAAAAATCTGCTCCTGAAGGAGTTGTGAATCTCAAGAAGATAATTTACCTAACATAAGTCGCCTCTGGGAGTGACACGTGATTGTTCCAGATATTTTTGCACTGTGGTTTTATAGTTGTAAAAAAAGTGAACTTTTTTTAACGAGTTAAACTGGTTTGGAATCTTCATTTGATATCATTCCTTGGTATTCACTGCTAGACTGATCTGTATTTAATTATACATTCCTCCTTCTTTTGCAGTTTTCAAATGTTTACGAAAAAATGTGGAAAATTTTGCATCTCCACTAATTTTATGACCTTCATATTATACCTACATTATACCTACCTACTATTTATTTTGGATGAAATGGAGTAGGTGACTGAGTTCGAAAGCTTAAAAAGTGAGAACTGTATTCAAGAAGGTATGACTGAAAACCCTTTCTGGAATCCGCTCATATTCCATGAATGTTTCCTAGAAGGACTTTTGTGCAGTCAATATTTTTCACAAATCAACATCAACATTAAACTTGTACTGGACATCTATTGTATCAAAATGGTCTGTTTTATGTAATTTTATGTAATGTTAGATACATTTTATAACATGCTAAACTTGCCAGACGCCAGTACCTACCTACCTCAACAGGTTCATAGTATGGGTCGTAATTGATTTACTTCCAACATACGTATACTGCTATAGTTCAGTTCATATCAACTTTAATGATAACATCTATCAACATCAGCACCGGATCTTGAGTTTTATCAAGGTTTCCTACTGGTACTCTATTGGTTCAGTAAGTTGAAGAAGTACAACAGGTTCATAGTATGGGTCGTAATTGATTTACTTCCAACATACGTATATACTGCTATAGTTTAGTTCATATCAACTTTAAAGATAACATCTATCAACATCAGCACCGGATCTTGAGTTTTATCAAGGTTTCCTACTAGTACTCTATTGGTTCAGTAAGTTGAAGAAGTAATTTTGAGAAAAATGGCTCTTGTGGCGTGTCCAAAGGTCGTCATGTTGAGACTTTGAATTTGATTAATTCGTTCAATTAATGATATTTTTTCATATTCTTTACAATATCTGTCACATCATTGATCAAAAAGGATCAAGGAATTGCATTACTGTAGGGTTTTCTAAATCTCCAAGATCTCCATCAAAACTCCAGTGTTCTAATAAACTTCAAACTTCAGTGAGAGATTTTCAATATTTTTGAGCTCCTTCATCATATACTTAGTGAGTTCAATCTAGCCCACGTCACTGGTTGTCTACTACCTATTTATGAATGTGAATATAACTCTCAATAAAACCTTAGCCAGTATTTGAGATTGATGTGGATATGTGGAGCGATATTGGCGGGAACATAGGGTTTTCTAAATCTCCAAGATCTCCATCAAAACTCTAGCGTTCTAATAAACTTCAAACTTCAGTGAGAGATTTTCAATATTTTTGAGCTCCTTCATCATATACTTAGTGAGTTCAATCTAGCCCACGTCACTGGTTGTCTACTATTTATGAATGTGAATATAACTCTCAATAAAACCTTAGCCAGTATTTGAGATTGATGTGGATATGTGGAGCGATATTGGCGGGAACAATATTCGACCTCAACAAACATAGAACATTCGACTGTTGGAGTGTATGTTTTTTTTTCTTTTTTTTGCAAATTCGCAGATACCCTATCTTTCACTATGCGATCGACCTCTCAATGTGGGCAAGGTAGATCAAATTCAAAACCAGGCTAATAAAAGTTCAACTAATATAAATATTACAACTTGGGTGTGTTCGACTGTTCGTCTTGGACCAAGTTGAATATTTTGAGTGGAAAAAAATCTGGAAAATGGTCGCGATTTGTTCAGCCAATCAAAGAGGTGGATTTTTGATGGAGGAGTTTCCACGAGAATGTAGATCAAATAAGATGACTTCTAGCTCAAGAGAAGGCAAATGCCTGAGGTAACACAGTAGATATACATAAAAGGTAGGTGTAATTAGCTAGTTAAAACAATTATACCTAACCTTACCGCCAAATTTTTGCAGACAAATCCTAAAATACCTCTGTATACAAGACCAGATATACCATGGAATAGCAGCACAGGGTAGAATAGGTATTTTAAAGACATCATGATTGTCGTTCTCCAACACTTAACTAGGCAATCTCTTGTTTCCATCAAAATGCAATTATGTATAGTTAAACAGTTTATTTTTCCATGAAAGTTTACTGTTCGCCTTCATTGATCTTAGAACATGTTCAAAAGTCTTAAATTAAAAACCATCGCTGCAGATTTAAAAGAACAAATTGAAGCTACATCAGGTACAAGTAAAAAGGAATTACAGCTACAAGTAAGTTAAATTACAACATTGCTACATGGAGCATGCAAAACCCCAAGTGTAAAACATGAGAACATCTCAATATCTAGTCGGTACTCTAGTCTCTACCGCCTCTAATAAACTTGTCTGACAATCTAACACCAACTGACATGGACTAAGAATTACCTTCTATTAATCTAATAGGTATTCAGATCAAATAAAATCATAAATTTATTCAAACACTATAGGCATGTCCTGAGATTTACAATATGCTCGTCTGTACAGGGTCTTGCTTTGGCTGAAGAACATTTCAGCTCAGTTCACTGTAACTTTTAACTGAGCTAATGAATATTCTTTACAGTTATGAGAGATCTTTGGTCTTAATAATATATCTAAGATGTCAATTCTCAATCCGCGGACGTAAGTCTGTAGGAGGTTATTCAAGGCTCACACTCGTATTTATGAACAAGAATGATCGTTCTTAGATCAGTCTCAAGTCAAAATTGACCAATCAAATGCCTTGAGACTATGCTTAGCACGAACTTAAGAGCCAGCATTTTGTTCATAAATATGGGTGTAAGTTCAGCTCAGTAACTTTTAAATTTTAACTGAGCTGATGAATATTCTTTACAGTTATATAAGATGAGAGATCTTTGGTCTTAATAATATATCTAAGATGTCAATTCTCAATCCGCGGACGTAAGTCTGTAGGAGGTTATTCAAGGCTCAGACTTCAGTTCAGTTATTGAAATCCTGAATCAATAGATACAACTATTCAGATTAAAGAATCCTCTCCGTTCAGATAATTAAAGTTCTAAACTCCGAATGATGTGGGTGTATTTCCCGGCTCACCTCAACATTTATACTGAAGAAAGTATTAGGCATTGATTTCATCATTCATATTTATAAAAACAACTCTCTGGAGAGCTGTTATTGAAATCCTGAATCAATAGATACCTACAACTATTCAGATTAAAGAATCCTCTCCGTTCAGATAATTAAAGTTCTAAACTCCGAATGATGTGGGTATATTTCCCGGCTCACCTCAACATTTATACTGAAGAAAGTATTAGGCATTGATTTCATCATTCATATTTATAAAAACAACTCTCTGGAGTTCATACATACATTTCTCAAAACGTCTGTGTGTAACACGCGTAATAAAGTCAATAGGAGCGTGTTTATTTACACAATGATCATCAGTCAGAACATCGAACCCGGTACACGTGGTACCTAACACAACATAAATTCCATATGCCTATTCCATGCGCGGAACTAGCACCCGAATCATACTCAATATAGAGGTCTATAACCTCTCCAAATATTCTGCCTAATAGCACAACTCACGCAGAACAAATTAACGGGATTTTAAGACGTAGGTTAGGCAGAATTAATTTTGAGCGAACTGAATCATAAAGCTAACCAGCCCATCAGAGTGTCTGTGGGTCATGCACGCACAATATGGCCTAGGTTAGGTCTAGGTAGTTTGACAAAGAAATTTACATTGAGGTTCCTCTCTCTGAGTGTTTGGATATTTTGAGTTCTAATTTATGCAAACTGGTTTCGTTTATCTCTGCTGGATGGTAGCGGGATTGCGGGATAGAGGTACAATAGAAAGGGTACTGTGTTGTGCTGATTACTCTCTTTATAGCAAAACACTTCTGTGCCTACTGTTCCAGATAAATCAGTGTTTTACGGGTGTGGCACCCGTTTCTGATGTGCTTTGATCCCAGGAAGAGACTGGAAAATTACAAGAGATCTAAAGGTGTATCAGTTTCAACAAGCACCTTGGTTTCCTATAGGGGAAAGATCAACAGTTCAAGGATTCGAAAAAATTAAATCAATAAATTACCGTTGTACAATCAAACAAATTGAAATCATGTCCCACAGAGAACACAACATCATGAATGCAGATAGTTACTTCTGGTCTAGAGCCTAATCAATGAGCTTACCAGGTAACCATTGCCATGAAATGAAACAAGAACCTCTGTATTACACATTCCGTTTCAATTTATCAAAACATTTATTATCAATCATGAGTCTGAACTGGGCTTAAATCTTCATTAGGGTGGTTTGTCTCAGAAACCCACATGTTCCTTGTCAAGAATTGGATAGAAAAAAGTTGGCACCTACCAACAATCTACTTGAAATGCGATTTGATCTGTAGATCTGGTTTTAATGCTTTTATGATGATGAGTATTACCGTAGATATGTATATGTAGCATTGATTTTTATAAACAAGTAAATAACTATTAACTTGATATTATTGCTTGACTCAATGTTGAAATATTTATGTGGTCGTGCATTGGAAAAATAGGGAAAAGGTATATAAAGTTCATACTAGGTATCTATACTTTGCAGATTTACTCGTTGAAAATGTTAAAATAAGTTGATAGTAAAAATATTAAAAGTAGGTACCTACCTAGTAGGTACAACTACAACTTCACAACACCAAAAAGTTAATACCTAGTTAATTACATTTATGGATACCCTCCTAATTTCTGTGCCACGTGTGCCTTACTTATTCTTAGAAGTAGTAAAAATATTAAAAGTAGGTACCTACCTAGTAGGTACAACTACAACTTTACAACACCAAAAAGTTAATACCTAGTTAATTACATTTATGGATACCCTCCTAATTTCTGTGCCACGTGTGCCTTACTTATTCTTAGAAGTTAATAGGTTAACCGAGAATTAGACTTTCAAATCTTCCAATTAAACCTAATTAATGGTTCAGTGCCAATTTCATGCCAATGGCACACGGTATTATTTGCTTACCGATAGCTAGGTATTTCGCCTCAATGTGAATGTGAGTATTTTTGCTTTTTGTTTAGGTCTACTTTCGCATGTGCTTGTTTATCAAGATATGCCAAATTCTATTGGATCATACTATCCAAATACACAGTTATACTGAAATGTTCTGTTTTTACACAAGTTTTTTTACATTTTTTCTCTCTTGTTTTCGCACGCCAGTAATTTTTGCAGGATGTGAATATCTAGGTCTAAACATTACTCTTGTTTTAACGACACGTGTTGACTTTCGGAAATTTGAATCCCTCATAATTTAAATAAAATGTAGACTTCACCACATCTAACTTTACTTACTCCTAGTTCTGGTTTAGAGTTCTTCTCAAGGGAAAGGTGTTGGTGCTCTGAGAATGTTTATATAAAATATGTGCTTCTACATAGGTACTACTTAGTTACTTCTCCAGACACGTTTTTAGGAAACAAATTAGAATATTGAGCTACTACCAGCCATAGTCACAATGGACTTCGGCCTTTTGGACTTTTGGGAAATAAACCAACGCCCAACATAATATGTATTATTAACTTTACTTACTTCTAGTTCTGGTTTAGAGTTCTTCTCAAGGGAAAGGTGTCGGTGCTCTGAGAATGTTTGGATAAAAGATGTGCTTCTACATACTACTTAGTTACTTCTCCAGACACGTTTTTAGGAAACAAATTAGAATAGTATTGAGCTACTACCAGCCATAGTCACAATGGACTTCGGCCTTTTGGACTTTTGGGAAATAAACCAACGCCCAACATAATATGTATTAATGTATTATCATTTAATTTGAGACCTGAAAAAAAGTATGAATGCCTGAGGACAATAGAACATGCACAATAGCATGAACTGTTCAACACATGCATGTGATATGGGATCATGTTCTGCTAAAGCTTCCACAGATATGTTATCTATCTCTAATATAGTTTTATACGAGTATTTACAGAACTAGTATTTTTTGTCAAATTGAACTACATCGTGGTAACTGAGTGTCATAATTTCATAACAATAACATTGCGAAGTACCTACTAAATGATAGAAATGACGTTTCTCATAATGTGCTTTAATATTTTTCTAATCTTTCATCATCCAAGTCATCATGCTTGTCATCAGAATCTTCATCTATTCCATTGCCTGCCATTTTCTTCTCGCACTTCTCTGTCATTTCTCCTTCTTTCCAACTTTGGACTTCGACGAAGACTGGAGAGAGAAAAAGAAATTGATAATAATTTTAGTGCCCACATCATTTTTTTTTTTTTTTCTCTATGTTGTCCATCTCTCGTGTTGTTTTCTTTATTGGGCACTACAGAGGGGGGCGGGGGCATACCACGAGAGTCCGTTCACCCTATGATGCTGATGTGCCCCCCACACACTCTCCGTTTTGAATGCAAGTCAATTCTAAACTTGGCGTTTGAGCACATAAAAATTATTCTCTCTTTCTTCGTTTATTCGAAAACTGCACTGGGAAGATCATTAGGCAGCCACCTACTTGAGAGAATTTCTTCTTCTTTTTCTTCTGCCTGGACCGGAACGTTATTGCCTTTCCGAGAGGAAGAACAAGAAGAAGTGTGTCCGGATGGATAAGTGATGACCAATGTCATCAGTGTATACTGCCCATGCAGTGCATTGCCCATTAGCCCATTGCCCATACACATAGCATCGGATTAACATATTGACCACCATGAGTATTGCGTTTCATAATGTTGGTGCTTGTATAAAGGGACGTTAGGTCAGTGCCATACAAAATGTTTGGATGTCTTTCAACTCGTTTATCTTCGACATTGGTGGAGATTTTGGCTTGTTTGCATTTTGGGATTTAAGATTGAGATAGGTAAACACACAATACCTACTTATACAGGTAAGGTGATTAATATTCACATTTATCCAAATTTAAGTATTGAACATTTGGAGAAAGTACATACATATAGACAAGGGTGAGATTTTGGCTTGTTTGCATTTTGGGATTTAAGATTGAGATAGGTAAACATACAATACCTAATACTTATACAGGTAAGGTGATTAATATTCACATTTATCCAAATTTAAGTATTGAACATTTGGAGAAAGTACATACATATAGACAAGGGGACTTTTGGGTGTCTTCATAATTATACCCTTTCACATTCCATGTAAAAGTGTTGAATTTCAAATTGAATATGTACATAGGTAGGTACTTGGATATAAAAATCGGATCAAAATACTGGGGAAAATAAGGACCTTTTCTATCCCTCTGCTGAGAGTACTGTGAATTTATCAAAGAAAATTTTAGCGTTTCGCCTTTGTGTGCCTAGAAAAAAATCCAGAAACCTATATGTCGGCAAAACTCAGACATTGGGTATTAACAAAAGGTGACAAGTAGGTACCTACCCGTGTTACAAATATTGGGATGTTTTTCCTCCTATGTCTGACCTTCACCATGAGGTGTATGTAAATAGGTACTTGAACATACCTGCCTATTTACATAGACCTATTTTGGGTATTGTCTAGCAAAATAAATAATCATTGCCATGATCCAAAATAACAGAAACTCAAAAAAGTCATTGGATTGTTACGACTGATTGTTTTGCGACTTTTACTTTCCTTACTATCTCATTATGATTAATGATATTAATTTATGTAGGTAGAACTCATAAATTTGGCTGGGGGACTGACAGGGAGTAGACCAGCTTAGACTGGTTCTGGCACTGTAAGCAGGAAGGATACCAGCCTGAAATTTTCCTTGCTAAAGAAATAGCAAAGGTTGAGTGCGGAGGGCATCCACTCTGAAAATCCAAAGCAATCACCCTAGCCAGGGCTGACTGAGAGGCTAACGAAAAACGCCGAAACCGTCTCATTACGGGAAAAGGCGAAGAAAAGGTAAGAATCATAAATATGGCCTGCTTAAGACGTTGGAATGAAATGTAGGTACTGTAGGTAGGTACCTACATGTTTTAATGATAATGATGACCAGAGTGTTGTTCTTAAAACTTTGGATTTTAGGTTTAGGTAGGAGAGAGTGACTTACAGTAGTGTCCTTTTGTCGTTATTTATTTCACAGGTGAGCTCATCATTTTCCGTAATATTTAGGAAGGAGGAAAATTCTGTTAGCGAAGCAAGGTCATTTTGAAAATTGATTCATGAAAATCCAGTTGCAAATATATTTTTTTTTATTATTGTTGTCTATTTAGCAAGTAGATAATAATGTTGTAAACTACCTTATAAACACAAGTGCACATTTCAATTTTACTCGCAGAAATTGGTGAATTAGGTAATGGTGTGGTTGTTATGAGTTAAACCAGACCTGATTATAATTACCTAGGTGCATATTGAAACCTCTTATGTATCTATTACTGGATGCTGAATTTGATTTTTCAATTTTGTAGGTAGGTACCTAAATAAATAAGTATTAAGTATAACTGTGTAAGGGCAAGGGGTGAAAATCTTGTTTAAAGACACCCAGGGGCTGTTGTTGCATTACTTCATTCATACCTATCGGGTATTGTGTACGATAAAACGGAATCAGGAAATTAGGTATTTGATATGATTTGAAACCATCAGCATTTCAATCGGACGGACGGCATCGGCAGCCAAAGAGTAGGACATTTTGATTTGAAGTTTCCGGTCTGTCACAAATTTTACCGTAGCCCATTTCAGTTTTTCACCAGCTCTCATTTAATTTGAAATACCTATCCTATAATGACATTTCCTAAAGGCCTTCATTGGTGGATTTTTTTTCTTCTCACTCGGCGCGAAATTTTCGAATACCTGCCGGTTGTTCAGAGGTTCAGCATATACCAGGGTTTCACTGTTTGAGCTCAGATTTATAAAGACACCGTCGTAAATTCACTTATTATATTTTTTGAAACTATACAAAGTAAATTAATAAAAGAGAATAACTTGCATTTTGTCTTTTTTTTTTCGTTTTTTTATTATTTCAAGTTCTGTACTACCTGCCTACATATTTCTTCCTTTTTGCCCGTCATATTCACTTTCAAGACAGAGTCGTCTTATGTAGGTTCGTACCTACTTGAGAATAAATAAATCTCACATGAGGTTGATACCCCCCTTTAGATGAACATATATCACCTAGGTACCTGCATTGAATCACCCTGTGTACCTACTTTGAAAGGTACACAATATGTGGATCTTTTAGTTACCTACATAAAAGTACCTACATGTAGGTATTTGATGCACAGACCGAAATGTTTCATACTTTTATGAAAACATTTCAAGATGCCAATCTGTAGGTATCTTTTTGGGTAGAATTCGCATGGCCTTGAGACAGAATATTATGACTGTTTTATTGGACACATCAACTAATAACCCTTTGTCTAGCAGACGCATGCAGATGACCGATTGGAATTTTAGATCACTGGCCTGTTTCACCAGTCGGAGATTTCACAAATGGAATATGTTTCGTTGCCCAAAATCTCTGTGTCATTGGTGGAATTCGGCATACAGCTTGCAGACACGTGCGGTGTCTGCAAGATGTAATTAATTATTACAAGCGGTCTCTCGAATTTTGATGTCTGATTTTCAGGCTGCAGTTACACTTGATCAGATTTTTGGATCATACGCGACGTCGCGTCGCATGACGTCTTAGGATAAGGAATGTGATCAAGTGTAACCGCAGCCTTCAAAATCAGTTCCTCCAAAAGATCACTAAAACCCCAATCAAAATTTGTTGCTCTTGGCGACAGAATCAATACAATCTTATCAATATAAGTTCCTTTTTTAGACTTCTTTATTGCAATGGTAACTGAATCTACTGTCATTTTACCTGACATTATCATTACTTTATTTACGAAAGTGCAAATTCTTTGCCTGATGAAGAGATTCATCATATAAGCAGCCATTGTATTGTTCCCTCAATGTCTCTTTTTTACAGTCTGATTCTGGGATCCAAACGGGTTGATGGATGATCATGGGTGTCACATCTACATCCAGTTACAATAAAGTGTAGTCTACATACCGAATTAACCCATTACGCAAATAGGCAAACTATTTGTTTTCCGTCTCATTTCTCCAGTAAATTCAAGAGCATTGGCATCTGTATTTTAATCTGAAATGCTATAAGTGTACCTATTAGACATGCTCGTTGGACACATAGGTCTGGGTATCTGGTATCCCGAGACAACACTACATATATCCACAACGACTGATATTTAGGCGTGGACGCGTGGACCGTAGACCAGAGCCCGATTCCACAAATAAATCTGCACTCCCCACTCCCACAAATGAACCTGCACTTTGTCAACTTGAACATTTTTGTGAACTTTCTGATCTCAGATTAAAATCACCCTAAAAATCAAAATAATATCTGACTACGATTAATTATTAATATGTATAATAAATTAACTGCGTAAATAAATAAATAAATAGGATTAGGAATGATACCTTTAGAGGTTGTCTCATTGCAAAAATGACGTATCAAGGGTTTGAGTCCCCAACGCAACGATGCATAAGTTGATATCTACCTACCATTATTTTCTAGAGTTGAAGGTGACAAAGTCAAAGAATACTTCCAAGTATTAACCACGCCCAGTGCTTTCAGCAATAATGTTATTAACGATTATGACTCGTTCTGAGTTCAGTTTGTAATTCAATACATAATTGGAAATTATCAGCTACCAATAACAAAAGAATTTATAAGAGACAAGTTTTCCTACCTATCAAACATGAAGAAAGAAGGTTTGTCACCCAGAATCACTCACTAGAAACCATGAATAGCGGAACACAAGGTTCCATCGGATTCCAGACGTAGGGAGCGAAAGGGAAACATGATATTCTGTGCAAAAAAATTCGGCTATGACCTTGAACATATCCGCGCGCCTTTCCCTCCACATGACCTTGCCAATCTGTGCGAAAATTTTATAGCAATCCTTCTTCAGCTCTATGACTTGGATGGGATTGAATATTGAACCCTTGTCCTCCAACGCAGAATAACAAAGCGAGCGCATTTTCCGCACTATTCGGATTTTGGTCACTTTTTGCATTCGGTCAATTTCAATCCTGGAGAAATTTAACATCAATATTCACGGAGTGGAGGTTTGAAGTTTACCAATCTTTCTCTTTGTTTCAGTAGACTCCTACCTGAGGTCACTATCGGGTTTATTCCTATCATGCAATACGACCATCGTTTGTTTCAGCCCAAGAACAATGGATCAACCGCATTAGTAGGCAATGTGTTGTGACCAAAAACTTTAGTGGCGAATTATAGATAACACCATAATGTACGTATTAGTCCCAATGTTCCATAAGCGCAATATAGGACATTGCGAACATTTTCCCATAGCAATAAATCGTACATTTCGTATGCACAGTGCATTTCGTGACCGCTAACTGAGAACAATATTTATTTTATAGCACCGATATATTATTTCGCGCACAATATTGGCACAGACTCAACTTTCAATGCTAAATGCTTCTGTGTTGCACTTTTTTTTTTGCTGATGGTATAGCAATCCCAAATATTACTATAACATCTCATAACTACTCGTGGATATCTAACTTGTAGCGAACTTTTGATTGGTGGGGCTGGCTGGCTCAGCTTTGAGCAATTAAAACAAAACTTGTTCTCTAACCCTCAAGTCCCTGGACAGAAGTCTGTAAAAAAAAAAAAATAAAATAATATGTACTTATAAAAACTCAGGTCTAAATTTAATTTAGCGGAAAATAGGTAAAAAATTTAGGTAGATGTAAGGTTTGTGTTAAAAAAGGGAAGCAATAGGTAGTGTTTACCTAATTTACCTTGGGCAAGGAAAGAGAACACCTATACGTAAAAGTTAAGGAAAAGATGTTACCTACTGCAGGGCCTGACAGTTCAGAGTGTTAGGACAGTTTACAAACGAATTTGTCTCTTATGAATATCATAATAAAGATATAGAATGGTTTACAAGTTCGTTTTCGATTTTGGTATCAAATTTCAAAACCTTTTGAGCCTTCTATCAAAAGCTAATATTCGAACTGATAAGGTTCAATCAAGCGGATTGAGGTTCAATACCTAGTACAAGGTATGTGTTAAAAAAGGGAAGGTATAGGACTATAGGTAGTGTTTACCTTGGGCAAGGAAAGAGAACACCTATACGTAAAAATTAAGGAAAAGATGTTACTACAGGGCCTGACAGTTCAGAGTGTTAGGACAGTTTACAATCGAATTTGTCTGTTATGAATATCATAATAAAGATATAGGGTGGTTTACAAGTTAGTTTTCAATTTTGGTATCACATTTCAAAACCTTTTGAGCCTTCTATCAAAAGCTAATATTCGAACTGATAAGGTTCAATCAAGCGGATTGAGGTTCAATACCTAGTACAGTGGAAATAAAAACCTAGTGAATGGAGGCTAACTTAAAATAATTATGAAATATTTTCCTCGCCACCCTGTATACAATTTATCATTATTTTGCTCCTCCGACCTTTCAATTGGAAGGCAAGTACTCAAAACCACAAACCTAGTGAATGGAGGCTAACTTAAAATAATAATGAAATATTTTCCTCGCCACCCTGTATACAATTTATCATTATTTTGCTCCTCCGACCTTTCAATTGGAAGGCAAGTACTCAAAACCACAAGAGTGAAGATGAATAAATCAGACATTTCCCTATTAAAGTTTACCAGAATATGAGGAATATTGTCTGTTTATGATTTTCTCTTCAGGCTGTCATAAGTTCATAAAGAGCACACACTGGATTATCATTATTTTTTTTTTTTTATGACGAGTTTTATCACATGGAGCCATTAGATTCATCATTAAAGAGATAAAAAAGAAGTACGAAATACGCCATAAAAAAGTAAATCAATAATATTATTGTTTAATGAAATAATAAAATTCTTATTGGTTTAAAAGCGTGAAAATGATAGAGGTGGACGAGATCTTTGTGTCAAAACATGTCTGTCATAGCGTGTCCATAAGTCCATATCCATAGTATGTCCCTCATCAGAAACACGCTTGCGGGTCTTCGATCTTCAGGTATTATTTTATTTGGTTTTGGTAGGTTCTATTTGAATGATTTCTGATGTCTTCCGGTTAACCATCACAAGACATGAATAATAGGTAAAGGAAAAAACCATGTGATAAGATATTTTATCAGGAAATTTTAGAGGAACAGCAGGCTTATGAGGAAAATTTGTTTTTGAATTCCGAATTACCAATGATTTGTTGATTCTCTTGAGTTGAGATAATAATTAGCAATGACAATGACATTGGTACTCTTTTGAAGTCAATCGTTGTTGGTCGGACACCTTTCAATATTTTTTTAATTTGAGCAATAACAATAAAAGGAGGGAAAAAATCTTATAAATTAGGTATGTTTTGTAAAATGTCCAAATATGAAGTCAACTTGAAATTTATTATATGACATTCCCAACCCGTCAAATTTGGTAATGGAACCCAGGAGATTCCGACTCCTACCTAGTGCTGTCTATGCAAGCATAATTTGTCGCTAAATAGTCTTTACTTGCTCAATAGGATTTCTAATTTCCAGACATCAGTTTGACCTTGGCCGGTCTTTTTTGCTGACATGACAAAAAAAGCATGCCATAAATAAATATAAATAGTGCAGACACTTGGGATACAATCAGCGAATTAATGTTTGTTGCCGCTGGGACCTAAACCTACGCATCAAATGTTGTTATAAATAGGTGAGTATTTATATGACCCTCAGGCCAGATCAGTCACTAGTCGACTCTCATCGCGTTTTCTCTCAAAGCATATTTCATTTATGCTCGAAAGTCCCTGACTTTATTCATACTCGAAATTTCCTTGACAAAGGCATTCAGGGTCAGGGCCTCTCTCCCAGATTGAAGACCAATAGTTTTCTCTCAAAGCATATTTCATTTATACTCGAAAGTCCCTGACTTTATTCATACTCGAAATTTCCTTGACAAAGGCATTCAGGGTCAGGGCCTCTCTCCCAGATTGAAGACCAATTTTCACTTCCTGTTACCGATAAATACAGGGAAAGAATGCAAGGCCATGAGAAATTCTAATGTGGGTCAAATTTTCATAATCGAAATTTGGGTGGGCGCATCTCGTTTTGAGTCCCCTAAGTTTAATAGATTAGAGGAAAATTTTCTCGAATCAGACTTTAGAGGTGAGTTTTATCTGGAATCTCAGAGAATTTCTTATTCAGGTAAGATTTTCTCAGATCAGAGCATGATTTATGAAGGTATCAATCTCAGATAAAAGACAAGTTTTCTCAAACTTCACCAGAAATTTCTAGCCGGTTCAGTTCATCGATTTGAGACCAACTCAGTAATCACACCCCTTCATATTTATAATACATCCTGTAGATCTTTTTTGCGTGAACACAGAATTGCCTCTGACGCATGACTGGTTCGCAAAATCTTTGCGCTCAGCAAATTACATGCCTGGTTTATTGTTAATTTGAGATATGAATTCTCTCTTGGTTATAGGATCGGTGTGGTGCTGTTTTGTCTATTGCGTGGCAACAGGGCAGTACGATTTGGCGTTTCTACTTCCTATCTGTGCATTGTATGTGTATTGTGTATGTAATATTTATGCAGCGTGTATGTTTACTTTGAGTTCAACCAGACAAGGCTTGATAACATCATTAAAATGGCAGCATGTACAATGTGAGGTAGGAACTTGTTTGATAGAACTCCTTCAATTTACTGACCTAGGTACAATAAATTAGGCACATAGTATAAGTCATAATTTGTTTAAAATCGATATGACATGAGGTGGAGACGTAGGGGTGATAATGTGTCCTAGGTAAGTGTTGGTAAAACGATTATAATGACGCCTAGGTTAGGTGCCTATAACTTTCTTAGTGCACTGTGACACGCTTTTGTCATACAGACATGTTACTCCACCCAAGGGCAATAGAGCATTCTGAAGAAAGCCGCACTAGTTACATGACGGACGCATGATGTATGGCAACCAGCCTCATACATCATCCAAGCCTCTCCCAACATATTTGCATAACACTCATGACATAATTGCAGCGGTACAAGCACCGCATCAACTAATAACCCTTTGTCTAGCAGACGCATGCAGATGACCGATTGGAATTTTAGATCACTGTAAAATCACTTGTCTTTTATTTTAGATCTGTAAATTTAATTAAGTTTGATCCAATTGTGTAATTGTGTAATCACTGGCCTGTTTCACCAGTTGGAGATTTCACAAATGGAATATGTTACATCTTGCAGACACGTGCGGTGTCTGCAAGATGTAATTAATTATTACAAGCGGTCTCTCGAATTTTGATGTCTGATTCTCAGGCTGCAGTTACACTTGATCAGATTTTTGGATCATACGCGACGTCGCGTCGTATGACGTCTTAGGATAAGGAATGTGATCAAGTGTAACCGCAGCCTTACAAACCAGTTCCTCCAAAAGATCACTAAAACCCCAATCAAAATTTGTTTCTCTTGGCGACAGAATCAATACAATCTTATCAATATCTTTCTTCCTTTTTTAGACTTCTTTATTGCAATGGTAACTGAATCTACTGTCATTTTACCTGACATTATCATTACTTTATTTACGAAAGTGCAAATTCTTTGCCTGATGAAGAGATTCATCATATAAGCAGCCATTGTATTGTTCCCTCAATGTCTCTTTTTTACAGTCTGATTCTGGGATCCAAACGGGTTGATGGATGATCATGGGTGTCACATCTACATCCAGTTACAATAAAGTGTAGTCTACATACCGAATTAACCCATTACGCAAATAGGCAAACTATTTGTTTTCCGTCTCATTTCTCCAGTAAATTCAAGAGCATTGGCATCTGTATTTTAATCTGAAATGCTATAAGTGTACCTATTAGACATGCTCGTACCGTCTCATAGCATAGACTGATAGCATGACCTTCCTGAGCTGTCTATCTCATCTGATGGGAAGATGATAATTATATGTAAATGAGCTTCCACATCTATAGCAGACTGCGAACTAGAGCCCAACTGATATCAATTAGATTGAGATCTGAAATAATATTTATTCACAATATGTGGATCTTTTAGCTACCTACATAAAAGTACCTACATATAGGTATTTGATGCACAGACCGAAATGTTTCATACTTTTATGAAAAAATTTCAAGATGCCAATCTGTAGGTATCTTTTTGGGTAGAATTCGCATGGCCTTGAGACAGAATATTATGACTGTTTTATTGGACACATAATATTTATTGCTAAATTAAATATAGCAGTATTTAGATATGTACAAAATATCAAAAGAAAGTTCTGTATCAACCGGATATTGATGAACCCGAGACCTTTTGTATGGTCTATACCAATGATGTATTTGAAATCCTTATCTGTTTAGCAGGACCTGTGAGTACCAACAACGCCCATATGGGGTGGCGTCAAGCATTGTGAATGTTTGTTTTGTTTGTTTGTTTTTTAAAAGATGAGTGTTCCACCGCCGTTTTTATTTCGTAGCAATGGAACAACTGCTACATTAGACGCTTGTGGCCTGTGTCAAAACTGATGAACCCGAGACCTTTTGTATGGTCTATACTATACCAATGATGTATTTGAATTTGAACATCTCCTTATCTGTATACTAGCATCTGATGCAGTTAGTTATGTAGGTATAAATTTTTACAAACAAACAAAAAAGTCAAGAAGATAGCTAAAATAGTTAGCAGGACCTGTGAGTACCAACAACGCCCATATGGGGTGGTGTCAAGCATTGTGAATCGGTCTCAAATTCGTTAGAATCTTTAGCTCTAAGACTTGGATGGGATTGAATATTGAACCCTTGTCCTCCAACGCAGAGTAACAAAGCGAGCGCTTTTTCCGCACTATTCGGATTTTGGTCACTTTTTGCATTCGGTCAATTTCAATCCTGGAGAAATTTAACATCAATATTCACGGAGTGGAATGATCCATAAATAGGTACATATAACATCTAATATGAGCGCATTATTTTATTAGGAAAATTACTGTGATCCAACACCTCAAGAACATGCCTGTATTTTTCCTACACGCCCAACCCACGAGTTCATGGTTTCAATTACGCAATACGCACATTCTAGTTCAGATTGTGCCACGTGCCATTGCACATTCTTCAGCGGCTCATTTCTCATTTTTTGCCAAAAAATTTCAAATTCGAGTGCACGTCTTTCATCTTTCAGCAGGCGCTTTGGATTTGGAAACAAAACACACATCTATGGAAACACCACCACAAAATAGTCTGTGCAAGAATTCAATAGCTTCAACCTTTGATGAAAGAGTGATCTTTAGAGGGCTGAATTTCGTCAATTCTTCAGAAAACATTTTATCCAAGCACATCATAGATTAGTAACACATGACCAGCCTCAGGCACCCCAAATGTACAAATACATGTTTTAAAATGTGTTTCATCGGATAGATTAGGTAGTAAAAGACTACGAAGAATTGAGAAGCTATTACAAAGTTCGCAACTCACATGTATGTACATTGTACATAGGTATATAGCCATTCAAAAAATAACAAAAACCATCAAGCCTCCAGATCACCCCAAATACGAGAAACGAGATATTTAGATTTACGAGAAGATGATAGTAGTAGCATCTTCAGCAGTTCTCAACTTCCATTGTTTTGTGGTTGTTTTTTAGTCCAACAAATGTGGCCACTCGGATTGGTTTACAGTTTACACCATAAGTCAAGTTCCGTTGGAGAGGCTTGATTAACTGGGCAGTTAACCAAGTGATTTTTGGATCATCTTTCATAGATCCTATTTATAAAATAAAAGCAATTTCTAACCTAATAGTAGTAGCATCTTCAGCAGTTCTCAACTTCCACTGTTTTGTGGTTGTTTTTTAGTCCAACAAATGTTGCCACTCGGATTGGTTTACTGTTTACACCATAAGTCAAGTTCCGTCGGAGAGGCTTGATTAACTGGGCAGTTAACCAAGTGATTTTTGGATCATCTTTCATAGATCCTATTTATAAAATAAAAGCAATTTCTAATTTCTGCGCTTAGTTTATTTGGGATTACCAAAATTACAAAGTTTCAAGGAAATCCTGTTCAGCATAATCCTTAAATTTAAATAAATAGCATGCATGCTTTCATCACAGTGTCTACCTAAATATGTTTGGGGCAAAAGTTAAGCAAACTTTTGTTGAAAAATACATTTAGGTAGTAGATACCTACGTACAAAAAACTAACACGTTTCTTCTTAAAGTACCTATCTACAGTTCAAATTGCCTATTTCAATTATTATATTGAATAATTTATTAATTTCACCGAGATATTTATTTTTGGTGGGAAGGTGGATGAGATTGCTACAGGCAATGGTCCCACCTCATATAAAATGTAGATTAATTTAGATAATATTTTTGTTTAAATATATTATTAACTATGTAAATCCCCACATTGAGTGTCTGCATAATAAATACAGTACATAAATCCCTTTGGTGAGGGAAAATGAGGAAAAAATACTATTCGTTGTGTCTCATCTAACCAATTAGATATTAGAATTTTATTTTATATTCTGCCTATGGGTAACTAAAACCTATAGGTCAAATAAAATACTCACTAAGGTCTTTGAAAAAATGACCGGTTTCAAAACACATGATGGATTCAATGTCACATGTCTAGTTTTTTGCAAAGCCACCTAGGTAGGTAGTTAGGAAAATATGAATCTACTTATCCACCCCTTCATTTAATCAAATCAACACCCTCCCCTCTTGTATATGGGGTGCCCCCTAACTGTTGGGTGAGTACCAGTGACTACGATCAACCCGTATGATGGGTTTCATTACAGAATTTACTAATTGCGAACAACCTGTCCGAGATGGTGGGATTCGAACCCGGGACCTCGTTTTTCGATTGCAAATATTTCAACGAGTTACTTTCTGGTGTTCTCGTGTTGACCCAGCACCTAAATGGGGAGTATTGTGCCTCTCCACACGAAAAATAACAGATAATAATAATTACATCAATGAGGAAAAATTCCATCACGATGGGTACACAAGCAAGGAATGTGTTGAAGCTATTCAGGTATCTTTTCTTTACATTGGTTTTCCTTTCTTTGCAGAACTCGGTGCGACTATTCCTAAGAATATAGTGAAACAAAAGAACGTCACTAATGAAGTAATGACCAAACTTCTCAGAAGGAGACAAATAAAAATCCAAGAAGGAGTCCAGTGGTAACGCGCTTGATTGCCATGCAGAAGGTCCCGGGTTCGAATCCCACCATCGACAAAAAATTTATACTCGTTTTTCGATTGCAAATATTTCAACGGGTTACTTTCTGGTGTTCTCGTGTTGACCCAGCACCTAAATGGGGAGTATTGTGCCTCTTCTCGCCCATCTGATGAGAGGCATACTACGGGATGGGCATGCTACGACACAGACCACATGCGTCCAATGTAGCAGTTGTTTCATTGCTACGAAATAAAAACGGCGGTGAAACACTCATCTTTAAAAAAAATATAGTTTTTCGGGGAAAAAGTATTTACAGTGTTATCAAAAAATGATAATAAAAAATGTCTTACCTTGCTACATGAAAACGAACACAGGCTCCCACATTTAGAAGTAAGTCCGACACAACCGGCTTGTTGAAAGGTTGCCGGTCGACTCTCGACTGGCAGTCGCGCACACGAGAATCCGTCAAAATAAAATCCAAAACAAAATAACTAACAGACGGCGGTGGCGGGCGCGAACATTCATTCGACAAACGAGCGACAGCGAAAATTTTATTGATCGGGAGGAAAAAATTTCCTATGAAAATTTGCCCAAGTGCCGAGGTTCGCTAGGATGCACTTTTGTGTTGGCCGCTGTGGTCTATGGTACTTGGTTTATCGTCTGCATACTACTGATGTCAGAGTCCCGTCTGCAAAAAAATGTTCGTGTTTAGCCTTGGCGAAGTGTTTTTTGCAATAGTAGGAGGGGTATTCGCTCACTCACGCACACACGAGCAATGTTTTGCGCGGAGTCAGTCACTGCTCTGCTCTCAGTATTAGCATTATTATTATTTTAGGTTCAGACTGATTGTGTTAGGTCCTATCATAAACACATTATTAACTAAATTAGTAGTCGCGCCACGATCAGAATAGCCTAGCTCAGTTGTAGCTGCTCTGACTATTTCGTTCTTTATATTTCTAGAAATTATTGAATAATTTGATTAGTTATTTATTGAAATTTATTTTACTGATAGTTCTGAACCTTGACCAGTGGAGACTGACCTGGACAATAGTTAACTATAGGTATTCCTTTCATACCTATACATAGGTGGCAAATGGTTTGTTAGATATGAGTGGACAAGAATATTTCTTCTCTAAAGAAACACCTAGCTCCTGATATGATTTAGCAACTTGTTATGTTTTGTTTGGACTGGTGGCGAGAGGTCTAGTACAAACCATACCTATGGGGGAAGGGCGTTGGAGCTTCACACAATTACCTAATAAGTTCAGTAATAAACACAAACATTAAAAGTTTTTTCTAGGAAAATTTCATAATGTGGAGTTGTATTTGAGAATTTTGTGCGAAGGGCTTGAGATTAAGATGTCTGGTGTCTGGGTAGAAAACTGTCTGCAGCACGAGGCATCTTAGTAGGCTCACTGTTATTTGGACCAATATGAAATTAGCTACTCTGTGGTACAATTCTCTTTGAATAAATACTGAGGGATTGACAGTACTTCATCATCTAAGGCAACAAGGTTACATCAGCTTTAGAGGTTGCTGATTAGCTCAGTCCCGAACAAACAACAGATCCAATCAACAACATGATGATCGCCAACATCCGGTATGGAGAGGCATGCGAAGAAGAAGCTGATGATGTAGGGCCAAGGGCCCAACATCGGAACTTTCGTTCTTGCAGCGACTGTTTCGCGATAAAGCAAATAATATTTAATATTATGTTGATCTCCTACAGCACAACATTTATATTATGGACTAGGCAAAATTTTCGAAACTCACCAAACCTCTGAGTTCTATAACAGCACGCAGTCAGTAAGGCTTATCTGACTTGAGACAGACCGCAGACTGGGTTGAAAGACCTAAAGTACAGACATGTGGGAGATATTAGTGAGTCCACAAACCAGATCAGAACTCAAATCTAACAGGAAACGGAATCCGCCTGATTATGAGAGTTGTGAGTTCAATGGAAACACCAAGTACCGGTATCATATTCATCACTGCGGCCGAAACTGTAACACTCCTCTTCTGCTCTAGGTAAATAATAACTTAATTGGGTATTTTACATACCTATCATTATTCGCATAAACATACAATATCTTGTATGATACATAAATTATGACTGGTACAAATCTACAAATGCAATTTCTGTGGCTGTAAATAATAACTTAATTAGGTATTTTACATAGGTACCTATCATTATTCGCATAAACATACAATATCTTGTATGATACATAAATTATGACTGGTACAAATCTACAAATGCAATTTCTGTGGCATATACTTAATCAGAATTTCTTGTATGTAATTAGGTAATTGCGGATCCGCAATAAAGTCAGAGTGTAAAAGAAAACTTGCGGTATGGACCAAAAAAATTTAAGACTAAAGAATGTTGAAAAGTCAAGAAGACTTACTTATTGGATGCTAAAACTGAACATTCTGTTACCAGTTCATTTTATTACAGCTTCTTCATTACCTAATGTAAAGTTTGAGGTCCCTGTAAGATACCTACCAAATAAGTACTTTGACATGAGAGCCTGAGAGAATCAGCAAACCGTCCAGCCTTTAAGTTAATCGATGAGGCAGCGTTCCCTTAAGACCGGAACCAAAATCTAAGTTTAAACTTAGTTTAAGATCGACGAAGTAATCTGATTGGCCAAAAAGTTTGAGAGCAACCAATGGGCTCGCTTCAATAGTAGAACAAAGTACTCAAAATCTGGTCCTCCTGGCCATTATTCAGCAGAGCGAAGACGTAGATGTCAAGTAGTCTAAGGAGCCTCACTTGACATCTCCACTAATACATTCAAGCTTCAACTCAAGTCCGTACTTCACGTTATAAAACGCCGAAAATATGTCCAAGCTGAAACGCTGGAGAGCCCCTCCCGTGACCAAAAAGAGCAAAGGTCAATAAAAACAAGACGGAAAAATGCCTGCAATAAAGTAAAATAAAGTGGAAGGAGACGAGAGAGAGAGAGAGAGAGAGAGAGAGAGAGAGACTGCGAGAGAGGAGGAGGAAAAGGAGAGAGAGAATTTGAAAGATGGAAAGAGAGAATTAAAAGAAAAAAAAGCAGAGGGAAAAGAGAAAGAGAGAGGAAAACGGAGAATGAGAGGTGAAAAGAGAAGATGGAAAGAAACAAGCTGGGTCCGTCCCTCCGGGAATTTTTTAGCCTGTAGTTTATTCGATCGTGATTAAAGAAAATCAGTAACTATATGTACCTTATTTAATATTCAGTTTATTATTATTCTTGATTTGATTTTTCGATTTTACTTTCATGTAATGATTTTTTTAAAATCAAGACTAGCTATAGCCCGTTCTCCCTTTATTCCTTTAAGTCACCCATCCATTTATTGGCCTTGCTTGGCGTAGCTTAACATAGGTGACACTAAATTCGGTCTTAAATGATCAACTGAAGTGTTACCTAAAACTTTCTCTCTTTGAGTTCATAGGTCGTCGCGACAAATTTCGAGATCAGAGCTCATTTGTGTGAGAAAATGTGAAAAAAAAAAATCCCCCAAAAACCAGTTTAATTTGATATATAGGTCGACCAGGTTTGGATAAGTCCTTCTATGGGGTCAGACAGACCGACAGACCGACCGACAGACCGACCGACAGACGACACCGAAGCGAATACAATAGCCCGTCCCTTATACCTCTTTATTACTACCGTAATAATAAAGGAAGGACGGGCTAAAAAGGAAAGAGAGAAATAAGAGAGGGCTAGATAAAAGAGAAAGATAGAGATGGCTAAAAAGGAGAGTGATGGGAAAGAGAGAGAGAAAGAAGGTGAGGAGAGGAGAGAGAAATGGAGCAAAAAGGAAAAGAAAGAGAGAGAGAGGAAGAGAAAGAGAGAAAGAGGAAGAGAAAGAGAGAGAGGAAGAGGAAGAGAAAGAGAGAGAGGTTCTCAAACTCCCATAGAGTAGATGATGAGGAAATGCGGGAGAGGTTTTGAAGTTAAGATATACAGGCTTGGCTCAAAGGCTGAAAACCGTGGCATCCATTAGAGACGGCTAATAAAACTGAAGATAGGTCTTTGCTACAGTCCACCGATTTCGATCGACATTGTGTGGGACCCATATAAAGTAGGCAAGATCAAAGAATTTCAGTGGAATGAGAGAAAAGAGCCTACACAAGGCAACCAAATCACTTGATCAAGGTGACAGTTGCGTTTTCAAACTCTGCACACATTCTTTTGTAAATGGTTGGATATACATAGGTACAAGAAGACTTTCGGTGAGAGAACAGGAAAAAAAGAAGTGAACCAATAATTCGTGTGGCTAAAATAATAACCTCTTCAGTGTACTCTTATATGACTTTACCCATCCATGGGTCAAATCTGCTAGTTTGAGGTTTTCATTACACCTGTATTTGCTGTGTCAATTCTCAAGAAAGAGGGAATCTTGGAGTCTATCTCGGTAATTCTGTTATCCTTTTTCTGCTTGTTCTGTTTCTTTGTCTTCAGTGAATAGACACCCAGTATGATTAGGTACCAATAGGTAGGCACATACACACCTAGTTTATACTTAAACAGCCAAATTCTGAAAACAAACAACAGCCCTGTGTACACATACGAGTATATTCTATGTATAAAGTTATAGGCATTAAACCTATCCTACCTAATATATTCCAACGTAAATTATTATGTACGATATCGCCTATCCATCAAGACGCAATGGATGGGTCTTTCCAACACATTACCCCTCCACGGCCCACGCCCCCCACCCTCCATCAGCAAAAAAAAAAGTGCAACACAGAAGCATTTAGCATTGAAAGTTGAGTCTGTGCCAATATTGTGCGCGAAATAATATATCGGTGCTATAAAATAAATATTGTTCTCAGTTAGCGGTCACGAAATGCACTGTGCATACGAAATGTACGATTTATTGCTATGGGAAAATGTTCGCAATGTCCTATATTGCGCTTATGGAACATTGGGACTAATACGTACATTATGGTGTTATCTATAATTCGCCACTAAAGTTTTTGGTCACAACACATTGCCTACTAATGCGGTTGATCCATTGTTCTTGGGCTGAAACAAACGATGGTCGTATTGCATGATAGGAATAAACCCGATAGTGACCTCAGGTAGGAGTCTACTGAAACAAAGAGAAAGATTGGTAAACTTCAAACCTCCACTCCGTGAATATTGATGTTAAATTTCTCCAGGATTGAAATTGACCGAATGCAAAAAGTGACCAAAATCCGAATAGTGCGGAAAAAGCGCTCGCTTTGTTACTCTGCGTTGGAGGACAAGGGTTCAATATTCAATCCCATCCAAGTCATAGAGCTGAAGAAGACCGAAATGGGAAGTATTGTGTCTCTTCTCGCCCATCTGATGAGAGGCATACTACGGGATGGGCATGCTACGACACAGGCCACAAGCGTCTAATGTAGCAGTTGTTCCATTGCTACGAAATAAAAACTGCGGTGGAACACTCATCTGAAAAAAAAAAAAGAAAAAATGCGCTACGTCGCGTTACGTTGTATCGATCGAAATTGATTGGAATCCATAATCCATGTAAACTAGGTAGGTAATTACCGAGACTTCAATGTTAAGAAAAAAGATGTTTGACAGAGGGAACTAACTGCTAAGGTCTTACCGTCTCGAAATCGAAGAGAGAAGGAAGACAGGATAGGAGAAAGCCAGCCCCTACGTATATTTATCCAAAGAGTACACTGAAGAGGTTATTATTTTAGCCACACGAATTATTGGTTCACTTCTTTTTTTCCTGTTCTCTCACCGAAAGAAGAAGAAGAAATTTAAATTCGCCAAGGTAGTACGATAGGGCCAACTTGTCCAGTCTGACTCTGCCTAAATTTCTGAACCGAGGCCTTATGTTTAGATGAAGCCTTGGCCAACCAAAGTTTCGCAATTAAGTTTTTTGCCTATGCTCAATAATGTTCAGGGCCATTTCATCTTCTCGTAAATCTAAATATCTCGTTTCTCGTATTTGGGGTGATCTGGAGGCTTGATGGTTTTTGTTATTTTTTGAATGGCTATACCTATGTACACATGTGAATTGCGAACTTTGTAATAGCTTCTCAATTCTTCGTAGTCTTTTACTACCTAATCTATCCGATGAAACACATTTTAAAACATGTATTTGTAAATTTGGGGTGCCTGAGGCTGGTCATGTGTTACTAATCTATGATGTGCTTGGATAAAATGTTTTCTGAAGAATTAATGTTAAATTCAAAATTGACGAAATTCAGCCCTCTAAAGATCACTCTTTCATCAAAGGTTGAAGCTATTGAATTCTTGCACCAGACTATTTGTGGTGGTGTTTGCATAGATGTGTGTTTTGTTTCCAAATCCAAAGCGCCTGCTGAAAGATGAAAGACGTGCACTCGAATTTGAAATTTTTTGGCAAAAAATGAGAAATGAGTCGCTGAAGAATGTGCAATGGCACGTGGCACAAACTGAACTAGAATGTGCGTATTGCGTAATTGAAACCATGAACTCGTGGGTTGGGCGTGTAGGAAAAATACAGGCATGCTCTTGAGGTGTTGGATCACAGTAATTTTCCTAATAAAATAATGCGCTCATATTAAGATAATGTTATATGTACCTATTTATGGATCAGAATTTATTAAAATACAGAATTGGAAACTGAAAAACTAGCGGAGAAAGCATTATTACACTCCTTAGTCCTTACATGTTGATATGACTTTATATAATTGCGAGCATTATTTGTAAAAAAAGTGAAAAAAGCCAGAAAAAATGACTTTACAGAATTTAAAATTATGAGAACACTAAAGGTATCCAGATAAAGATCAAGATTTTTTTTTTGCTAAATTCAACTATGTTGGCAACCTTGCGAAAAAAAACATACCTATATTATAGGTAGATATATATACTAATAGGTAGATATACAAATGTATTGCAAATTAATATAGCTAGGTATATTTTTATAAACCTGTGAAGTCCGAAAGTCCTCCAGTTTGAAGGTATACTTCAAATTGCCGAGAAAAATAGGGTATCACGGCTAATTAACACATGAAGTCCCAACTGTCCGTCCTATACTTTCCGGAAGGTTGACGACTCAAATGGTTAATGTTTGGAATATTTACTGAACATATTAAAATAATATTCAGCGAACCGATTACATTTTTCTTTCTTACCTATAAGGATAAGGAAAGTAAAAAAGAGAACCTTTACAGAGCCCCTGATCTGATGACTCAATGGGGTTTTAAAATCTAATCAGCGAATTTCCATATGTCATCAAAATCGGACCAACCGTTCGAGAGTTATTGCGAAACAAACCGCCGAACGAATTGCAAAATCTTTGATCAATCAATCAACTTTTCCTTGATTAAATTTCTAAATATTTCCTCCTGTTTCCTTCTTTCTCGTGCTCCTCTCTCATTACATTTTTTGGTGTTTGTTTTTTTGGTGCTTGTGGGGTACAATTTGATTTTTTGGTTATTTTGACACATCCATCAAAGCTATCTAAAAATTATACCCAAAATAAGACTAGAAAGAAGAAAGGAAATAATACAATAAAGAAAAACTATACAATACCACAAATTAGATAGTTGATATCACCTTCATGTGTAGGTTCTAGGTTCTATTGCAAGATAACGACAATAACCAGAATCTTCTGATCTTTCCAGTCAGATCATTAGAAACAATGTCACACACGGCACTGTATTTTATCACCTACGTATATTTATCCAAAGAGTACACTGAAGAGGTTATTATTTTAGCCACACGAATTATTGGTTCACTTCTTTTTTTCCTGTTCTCTCACCGAAAGAAGAAGAAGAAATTTAAAAGATCGAATAAACTAAAGGCTAAAAAATTCCCGGAGGGACGGACCCAGCTTGTTTTTTTTTTTTTTGATACGAAAAATAAAACATATATTGGTAGGTTTTTTTATGTTAACGGACTACTTAATTAAAGATGATTTTTTAAAATTGCCTTGCCATTTAGTTATTTGAAGCCGGTAAAGCTTACCTCCTGTACCTAAGGCGTACCGACTGTATCCTTGTTTATGGTATTTTTTTATTAAACCCAAGTAAAATAATACCTAAGTAGGTAGGTACTGTAAAAAATAAATACACTATTACCTTCTGAGTACCGGAGTGGTAGAGACATTTTTTGCATTCACTTTCATCCGGGAAAGGTGACATGTAGGTACCTACCCGTGTTACAAATATTTGGATGTTTTTCCTCCTATGTCTGACCTTCACCATGAGGTGTATGCAAATAGGTACTTGAACATACCTGCCTATTTACATAGACCTACATATTTGGGTATTGTCTAGCAAAATAAATAACCATTGCCATGATCCAAAATAACAGAAACTCAAAAAAGTCATTGGATTGTTACGATTGATTGTTTTGCGACTTTTACTTTCCTTACTATCTCATTATGATTAATGATATTAATTTATGTAGGTAGGACTCATAAATTTGGCTCGGGGACTGACAGGGAGTAGACCAGCTTAGTCTGACTCTGGTACTGTAAGCAGGAAGGATACTAGCCTGAAATTTTCCTTGCTAAAGAAATAGCAAAGGTTGAGTGCGGAGGACATCCACTCTGAAAATCCAAAGCAATCACCCTAGCCAGGGCTGACTGAGAGGCTAACGAAAAACGCCGAAACCGTCTCAACACGGGAAAAGGCGAAGAAGAGGTAAGAATCATAAATATGGCCTGCTTAAGACGTTGGAATGAAATGTACTGTAACTCCTCACTGTAGGTAGGTACCTACATGTTTTAATGATAATGATGACCAGAGTGTTGTTCTTGAAACTTTGGATTTTAGGTTTAGGTAGGAGAGAGTGACTTACAGTAGTGTCCTTTTGTCGTTATTTATTTCACAGATGAGCTCACATTTTCCGTAATATTTAGGAAGGAGGAAAATTCTGTTAGCGAAGCAAGGTCACTTTGAAAATTGATTCATGAAAATCCAGTTGCAAATATATATATATATATTTTTTTTTTTATTGTCTGTATTGTGTAATTGTGTATGTAATATGTATGCAGCGTGTATGTTTACTTTTAGTTCAACCAGACAAGGCTTGATAACATCATTAAAATGGCAGCATGTAGGTACAATGTGAGGTAGGAACTTGTTTGATAGAACTCCTTCAATTTACTGACCTAGGTACAATAAATTAGGCACATAGTATAAGTCATAATTTGTTTAAAATCGATATGACATGAGGTGGAGACGTAGGGGTGATAATGTGTCCTAGGTAAGTGTTGGTAAAACGATTATAATGACGCCTAGGTTAGGTGCCTATAACTTTCTTAGTGCACTGTGACACGCTTTTGTCATACAGACATGTTACTCCACCCAAGGGCAATAGAGCATTCTGAAGAAAGCCGCACTAGTTACATGACGGACGCATGATGTATGGCAACCAGCCTCATACATCATCCAAGCCTCTCCCAACATATTTGCATAACACTCATGACATAATTGCAGCGGTACAAGCACCGCATGAACTAATAACCCTTTGTCTAGCAGACGCATGCAGATGACCGATTGGAATTTTAGATCACTGTAAAATCACTTGTCTTTTATTTTAGATCTGTAAATTTAATTAAGTTTGATCCAATTGTGTAATTGTGTAATCACTGGCCTGTTTCACCAGTTGGAGATTTCACAAATGGAATATGTTACATCTTGCAGACACGTGCGGTGTCTGCAAGATGTAATTAATTATTACAAGCGGTCTCTCGAATTTTGATGTCTGATTCTCAGGCTGCAGTTACACTTGATCAGATTTTTGGATCATACGCGACGTCGCGTCGTATGACGTCTTAGGATAAGGAATGTGATCAAGTGTAACCGCAGCCTTACAAACCAGTTCCTCCAAAAGATCACTAAAACCCCAATCAAAATTTGTTTCTCTTGGCGACAGAATCAATACAATCTTATCAATATCTTTCTTCCTTTTTTAGACTTCTTTATTGCAATGGTAACTGAATCTACTGTCATTTTACCTGACATTATCATTACTTTATTTACGAAAGTGCACTCATCCGGGCAATATGTGTGAACAATGTATTCTACATAATGTTTAGTGTATACTAATCCTATTCTATTCTTTACTGTTAAATGTCATTGGACATCTGATTAATTTTGTTCAAATTGAATACCCTTTGTAAATAAAGTAGCTAACCTATGATTAAATTTGGACAGTTTTATTGGTCTTTCGTTATTCGAATTTCATCCGGGTAATATGTGTGAACAATGTATTCTACATAATGTATACTAATCCTATTCTATTCTTTACTGTTAAATGTCATTGGACATCTGATTATTTTTGTTCAAATTGAATACCCTTTGTAAATAAAGTAGCTAACCTATGATTAAATTTGGACAGTTTTATTGGTCTTTCGTTATTCGAATCTACAAGAAACCAGATTTGTCATTCTCACCAACACCTAGGAAGTGTATTTTGATTGATTTTGATGGAATCAGCTGAGGTTGAAGGATTTTGGCAATATTATTAAATTTGAGTACCTATAGGTACGTATTATGTATTTGAGAATTTCTGCTGAGATAAAGCGGCTCTTTAGTTTTATTTGAGTAGAACAAATAAAGACAAGGTATTATTACGTATTAACATATTATCTACCTGTAAAAGATCAAGTACCTAAAGTATACATCTAATACCTACGTACACTTGTGAATTACCTACTTGTGGATTTCAACCAATCAGCAAAAAACCAAATGAAATCAGGAAAATACGTATGTATTTGAGAATTTCTGCTGAGATAAAGCGGCTCTTTAGTTTTATTTGAGTAGAACAAATAAAGACATGGTATTATTATGTATTAACATATTGTCTACCTGTAAAAGATCAAGTATCTAAAGTACCTATACATCTAATACCTACGTACACTTGTGAATTACCTACTTGTGGATTTCAACCAATCAGCAAAAAACCAAATGAAATCAGGAAAATATTAGTTTAAATTATAGGAAGATGATGTCAAACCCGACAACCGGGTTTTTCGGGTTACGTAAAAATTACGTACCATTTCTCACGGATAGGTACATAAGCATAACAATTATTACCTATGTAAACAAAGTAAGTAGACAGGGTAATCAATTATCACTTATAATTATGTACACAGGGTGATTACCAAACCGGGTTTTTCGGGTTACGTAAAAATTACGTACCATTTCTCACGGATAGGTACCTAAGCATAACAATTATTACCTATGTAAACAAAGTAAGTAGACAGGGTAATCAATTATCACTTATAATTATGTACACAGGGTGATTACCCGCTTTTTTTATAGCACTTTTTATTCGAAAAGTTGTAAATGAATGGGGAAAAAAATGAAGAATCCGGTCTGAAATAGGGTTGGGACATCGAGATAGCACTTTTTATTCGAAAAGTTGTAAATGAATGGGGAAAAAAATGAAGAATCCGGTCTGAAATAGGGTTGGGACATCGAGACGAAAACATCGATGTTCGATACATCGATGTTTTTAAACTTCGATATATCGAGTATCCGATGTATCAGATATTGACGTTTTTTAAGTTCCCCATAAGAAATACACAGGGAACAAGGTTTGAGGCCAGCAAAACTTTTCCCACGTTAAATATTTTGCTCTCGATTTTAGTTTTCATTTCTTTGAGACAAAACTCAGGCACGATATAAGGTCTCAGGGGCGAAGCCAAGGGAAAAATGGGTGAGTGATAAATCAGCTTGTATGGCAATCAGGCTTTCAACCTCAATGTGAACTTGATTGGGTTTCAACTTGGTGTAGGAGTTGTAATGTAATTATATCTTGAACCTAAGGTGTCTTTCAAGTCGAGTGCATCCTAGGCTCACAGCATCACAGTTTAATTACAAGATTATCATGATTAACCCCATGTGGCATAGGTACCTCGTCCTGTCATCTTTTGTGGTGTAATATGCTTGTTTGACTTACAGCTTGGAAAATAGTCGTCAGGGGAACAATTACCTATAGTCGATTTTCTAATGCATATGTATTTTGGAAATTATTATCATAAGGAGAACGCTGATGTAATACATATTTTTTCCTGCTTGGGATTACTAAAGCAAACTACCCCTACAAACCCCACGGAGCGCGGTGTTCTCCCCTAACCACTATCTTTGCGACAAGCATTATTGGTTGACACAATTAAAATTCCTTAGTATGTTTACCAGTTGAATTATGTACAAAGGTTCCGGCCCGCAGATTGCTAAATTACCCAGGTAAGGTGAGGCCCAGATTAATCTTTGAGTTCTCATTGGTTGTCTCGACAATTGAGTGAAAAGTATTGTGCTCATTTTGATGAGGGACATAGCGTGTAATGGACATGACAAAGCGATCTTAACATCAGAAAATGTGCATTTGGCACATCCACTGGAAATATTGAAACCTCTTTTGTCTTTACACATAATGTACTACCTGTATGTAGGTATGTATAACGTTAAGTACTACTTATATGTATGTATAATTCAATAACCATAACAGGTCCCAATTTTCCTACATTTTGGACGGTAGGTATTTATATTTTGAGATATTAATATTACTAACATAGGTATGAACAATTGAACGTCGTATAAGTACATATTATGTCTACTTAAGTTAGAAGACAGATCCACATTATCCACCGATATAAAGGTACTTTATATTCAGCTTAGCCCTACTTGAAATGATAAAAGACCTAAGGGCCTTTAGGTTAGGTTTATAAGCCTAATTATTTATGTCTATTGTTTTGAGTACTTTCATCAATTTGTGCAATAGCAGGTAGATAAGAGTATTTTTAAGCAGATATCTACCGTTTAAACCTCTAAAATACTGACCTAACATATTGTATGGATAATTGTTGACCTACAGATAAATTCCAATTGCTTATGTATATTATTGGGATTTAGAATTGCACTTTTTAAAGAGGGGACTGACCAGGTGTAGGTATCTGTCAGGTTTACCTGATAGTGAGTCATGGGCCTAAATGCAAAAGTCCTATCGTCCCGAAAACAAAGAGAGAAGGAAGACGGGATAGGAGAAACGTTATATCTTTTCAGGATAAAATTGACCCCGGGCGGAAATAGAACCCGCGACCTAGGTAGACGCTCACATGTTGTGTATCAAGCACTGTCAGTGAGACAAAAATGTGTCCTACTTTTTACTACTTCTCCTGTGATATATCTTGTGTGGAGGCTTAGGTGTAGGGGCAAACAGCCTTATAAAAGATGGGTTAAGCTTCTACGAATCTCTACACCTATTTACAGATCATTTACCAAATATGGACACTTTTACTTTCTGAACAACATAATGTTTTGTTTTCATTGGAGGGAAAACTTTGTAAAATAATGTTATTTTTGAGGACCTGTTTGTAGAACCAAGAGCCGTTGAGTCGTCATAAAAAGTTCTTTCAAATCTTTTAATATATTTTGAATGTTTATGAAGGTTAGTGATTATTGGATAATACCTAATAGTATGCTAGGATGTACCTAGTTAAGCAGCAAAGCAGCGATTTATATTTTTATAAAAATCTAAATCTAATTTTCTGTTTATTAAATCAAATCAAAAATTTGTCTTGATAAAACCTGTGTACGTGTTGGGATGTGTATTTGTCAAAAATCTCGGGAACCCATAGTAAACATCATTTCACGTTACGGGAAAATGTGTGATAGCTCACCTCTGTAAATTTCATTGGAAGTCTACCTAGCTGTGTCATAGTATACCCATCCAATACACACCTAGTAGGTTTGTCTCTCATCAAAGAGGCGAGAAGGGACACATTACTTCCCATTTAGGAGCTGGTCAACATGGGGGATGGGGGCATCAGAAAATAAACCTCTGAAATTTGTAACCGAAATAAGAGTTCAACCTTTTTAACGCTGGTGGGCATCGAACACGGGACCTTCTGCATAGCAACCGCGTTAACATTGGCCTAACCATGCCCCCATAATCTATCTTTTCTCAATGTCATTTCTACTAACCATCAGGGCCGTATACAGGATTTTGTCGAGGGAGGGGGCCGAGGGTCCAAAAAGTTATATACCGAAGGGTGGATGATCCAAATTTTTAAAGTTTGGCCTACAGTACTGGAGAACAAGCTGGGCCCGTCCCTCCGGGAATTTTTTAGCCCGTAGTTTATTCGATCGTGATTAGAGAAAATCAGTACCTACCTATATAGTATATACCTACCTAATTTGTTTAATATTCAGTTCATTATTATTCTTGATTTGATTTTTGATTTTACTTTCATGTAATGATTTAAAATCAAGACTAGAGCCCGTTCTCCCTTTATTCACAATAGATTTAAGACTAAAGAATGTGAAAAAGTCAAGAATTGGATGCTAAAACTGAACATTCTGTTACCAACTCATTTTATTACAGCTTCTTCATTAATGTAAAGTTTGAGGTCCCTGTAAGATACCAAATACTTTGACATGAGAGCCTGAGAGAATCAGCAAACCGTCCAGCCTTGAAGTTAATCGATGAGGCAGCGTTCCCTTAAGACCGGAACCGAAATCCAAGTTTAAACTTAGTTTAAGATCGACGAAGTAATCTGATTGGCTAAAAAGTTTGAGAGCAACCAATGGGCTCGCTTCAATAGTAGAACAAAGTACTCAAAATCTGGTCCTCCTGGCCATTATTCAGCAGAGCTGCCATGTGGCGATCGGCAAAATGGCAGTTCCTTTGATATCCCTACCGACTTGGATTGGGTTGAATTCGGAATATTTTGTGTCTGCACGTGGAAACCAACGGATGATGTTTCTAGTTACTATGTAATTAACTACACGGTAAAATAGTTTAAAAATATCGGCGAGGTCAGCTTCTAAAAAAGAACCGATAATCGGCCGGATTTTCTTTGTTATTTTTGGAACAAAATTTGATAAGAAAAAAGTTTCCAAATAAAACACTTTTTTCCTTATACCTACACCTTCATCAATTTGGGTACATCTTTAGCACCTAGCTATATAGGATGTAGTCAAGCAGCAAAGCAGCGATTTAGATTTTTATAAAAATCTAAATCTAATTTTCTGTTTATTAAATCAAATCAAAAATTTGTCTTGATAAAAAAGGTGTACGTGTTGGGATGTGTATTTGTCAAAAATCTCGGGAACCCATAGTAAACATCATTTCACGTTACAGGAAAATGTGTGATAGCTCACCTCAGTAAATTTCATTGGAAGTCTACCTAGCTGTGTCATAGTATACCCACATCCAATACACACCTAGTAGGTTTGTCTCTCATCAAAGAGGCGAGAAGGGACACATTACTTCCCATTTAGGAGCTGGTCAACATGGGGGATGGGGGCATCAGAAAATAAACCTCTGAAATTTGTAACCGAAATAAGAGTTCAACCTTTTTAACGCTGGTGGGCATCGAACACGGGACCTTCTGCATAGCACCCGCGTTAACATTGGCCTAACCATGCCCCCATAATCTATCTTTTCTCAATGTCATTTCTACTAACCATCAGGGCCGTATACAGGATTTTGTCGAGGGAGGGGGCCGAGGGTCCAAAAAGTTATATACCGAAGGGTGGATGATCCAAATTTTTAAAGTTTGGCCTACAGTACTGGAGAACAAGCTGGGCCCGTCCCTCCGGGAATTTTTTAGCCCGTAGTTTATTCGATCGTGATTAGAGAAAATCAGTACCTACCTATATAGTATATACCTACCTAATTTGTTTAATATTCAGTTCATTATTATTCTTGATTTGATTTTTTGATTTTACTTTCATGTAATGATTTAAAATCAAGACTAGAGCCCGTTCTCCCTTTATTCACAATATAATGTTTAAGTAACCCATCCATTTATTGGCCTTGCTCGGCGTAGCTTAACATAGGTGACGCTTTGAGTTCATAGGTCGTCGCGACAAATTTCAAGATCAGAGCTCATTTGTGTGAAAAAATGTGAAAAAAATCCCTCAAAAACCTGGACAAAATTTGCACCACCATTTTCGTGATTCTGGTAAAAAGACCTTTAATTTGACCGTTCTTTATATTTCTAGAAATTATTGAATAATTTGATTAGTTATTTATTGAAATTTATTTTACTGATAGCTCTGAACCTTGACCAGTGGAGACTGACCTGGACAATAGTTAACTATAGGTATTCCTTTCATACCTATACATAGGTGGCAAATGGTTTGTTAGATATGAGTGGAGTAGTGGACAAGAATATTTCTTCTCTAAATAAACACCTAGCTCCTGAAATGATATTTAGCAACTTGTTATGTTTTGTTTGGACTGGTGGCGAGAGGTCTAGTACAAACCATACCTATGGGGGAAGGGCGTTGGAGCTTCACCAAGAATATTTCTTCTCTAAAGAAACACCTAGCTCCTGATATGATTTAGCAACTTGTTATGTTTTGTTTGGACTGGTGGCGAGAGGTCTAGTACAAACCATACCTATGGGGGAAGGGCGTTGGAGCTTCACACAATTACCTAATAAGTTCAGTAATAAACACAAACATTAAAAGTTTTTTCTAGGAAAATTTCATAATGTGGAGTTGTATTTGAGAATTTTGTGCGAAGGGCTTGAGATTAAGATGTCTGGTGTCTGGGTAGAAAACTGTCTGCAGCACGAGGCATCTTAGTAGGCTCACTGTTATTTGGACCAATATGAAATTAGCTACTCTGTGGTACAATTCTCTTTGAATAAATACTGAGGGATTGACAGTACTTCATCATCTAAGGCAACAAGGTTACATCAGCTTTAGAGGTTGCTGATTAGCTCAGTCCCGAACAAACAACAGATCCAATCAACAACATGATGATCGCCAACATCCGGTATGGAGAGGCATGCGAAGAAGAAGTGTGGAGTTGTATTTTGAGAATTTTGTGCTAAGGGCTTGAGATTAAGATGTCTGGTGTCTGGGTAGAAAACTGTCTGCAGCACAAGGCACCTTAGTAGGCTCACTGTTATTTGGACCAATATGAAATTAGCTACTCTGTGGCTTCTCTTTGAATAAATACTGAGGGATTGACAGTCCTTCATCATCTAAGGCTAAGGCAACAAGGTTACATCAGCTTTAGAGGCTGCTGATGATGATTAGCTCAGTCCCGAACAAACAACAGATCCAATCAACAACATGATGATCGCCAACATCCGGTATGGAGAGGCATGCGAAGAAGAAGCTGATGATGTAGGGCCAAGGGCCCAACATCGGAACTTTCGTTCTTGCAGCGACTGTTTCGCGATAAAGCAAATAATATTTAATATTATGTTGATCTCCTACAGCACAACATTTATATTATGGACTAGGCAAAATTTTCGAAACTCACCAAACCTCTGAGTTCTATAACAGCACGAGTCTTTGCTACAGTCGACCGATTTCGATCGACATTGTGTGGGAACCCATATAAAGTAGGCAAGAATTTCAGTGGAATGTCAAAGAATTTCAGTGGAATGAGAGAAAAGAGCCTACACAAGGCAATCAAATCACTTGATCAAGGTGACAGTTGCGTTTTCAAACTCTGCACACATTCTTTTGTAAATGGTTGGATATACATAGGTACAAGAAGACAATAGTACCTAATCATCCCACAATCTGTATACGCATACCCCTTTGAATGGTAATTCAAAATAACTGAAGCCTGAATGATGGTTGCTCATGTGTAGGTACATAGGTAGATGTCAAAAATATTTGACTGTGACTGCACCGTGAGTTTATCGTGCGTAAACGGAGCGGGAATCGAGCGTCGTAGGTACATAGGTAGATGTCAAAAATATTTGACTGTGACTGCACCGTGAGTTTATCGTGCGTAAACGGAGCGGGAATCGAGCGTCAGTCTTCCAGACCCAAGAGTTCAAGTTTTCCATCCCTGGGAACATTCAATGTTAGGATATTTTTCCCAAGAGCGGATAGGATATAGAGAAGGAGAAAGGGGAAGAAAGAGGGTTGAAGAGGGAACAAAAAAAATTCTGCCTACTCAACATTGAGGTCGATATTTTTAAGGCCTAAATTTTTTTCCTGCCCCTCCAGACACTTTTGTGTGCCTTACCACCGTCAGCTTACACGCTTTTGTGCACACGGCCTTTTCTCTTTTGCCTGTGAAAGATCATTGAACTGTTGGGCTGGAGGCCTTTTTCGTGAGGCAACATGGACGGATTTCTGTGGAAAACTCTCTTTGTTTCGTGAATGAGGTACCCATAACCCATAGAGAAAACATATTGCTAGTCCAGTCAACTTCACCTTCTGCTTCTCCTTTTTCCTCAAATGCCTATCAATGGTTCTAGAATCTAGAATTCTATACATTGGTGATCATCACGACTTTTCTGACATTGTTGATTGCTGTCTGGAACAATTCAGACAGAGCCTTTGTAATATAGAAAACACCCCAAAATAGATAATTTTTATTAAGAATTTACGACTATAGTTTTAATCTAGGTAATTATCTGAACATAATGGTTGTTATGCAAAGAACATTATGACATGCTGTATGTACTCCCAAGAGTAACCCGTATGATGGGTTTCATTACAGAATTTACTAATTGCGGACAACCTGTCCGAGAGCTGTCTGATTTTAGACAGCTCTCGGACAACCTGTCTGATTTTAGACTGATTGAAAAATGAGGCAAATCGCGAATACTTCGAAAGAGGAGCACATGCTTATGGAGAACAAAAAAAAAAAAAAACTGTTACTTCTAGATCACCTATTGGAAGGTTTTTAAAATCAGCAATTTCAGAAAATAGATGGCGTTAGGCAGGGTTCAAAAAATAATTTCACGTCCCATCATCGACATTATTGAATCAGATGCATAAGTTTTTGACTGCCTACTAATAGAGTAAGTACTTAGGTACATAACTTCATTCCTCCATATCTGTAAAAATTGGCTTGTACTTACTTCCGTGGCATCTCAGACCGAAGTAGATCCATTTCCTCGACAAGCTTCCTCCTTTAAATGGTCCTGTCTTCGACAGAGCCTTTGTAATCTAGAAAACACCCCAAAATAGATAATTTTTATTAAGAATTTATGACTATAGTTTTAATCTAGGTAATTATCTGAACATAATGGTTGTCATGCAAAGAACATTATGACATGCTGTATGTACTCCCAAGAGTATAAGGACTTTATAAAAAGGTTTAATTTCAGAAAATGGCAAAGAGGCTACAGAATAGATAATCGATATGACCTCTTACAAGCCCTAGAACCTAGAAAGCCCTTTGAAGCACTAAAAAACCGTGAAACAACATGTAAAACGTAATTTGAACAAGGAATTTTTCGTTCTTTACATCCCACCCAAACGGCTCGAAAGCAATTTTAAAGAAAAGGAACTTTATTTGAACAAATGTTTCCACATCAGTAAATCTTCTCCGCCTGTTGCCAGCTGCCTCCCCGAACCCGATGCGCAAAAATTTGACTCTCGTCCTAATAAAGCAATATTAAATGAACTTGTGGAATTATTTTTTCTCCCATAAAGTGACACGTGCCGACGAGGTCAATGCTCGGAGATTGCGGTAGGACTCATGGGCAAGTGGAGAAATTGAGGTAGGACTTGTGAAGGCAAGGTGTAATGTAGGATCCATGGGTGAAAGGGGAATGACGTGAAGGAAAACGAGATCAAGCCTCGTGTCTTCTACAATGGAATTTAGCGAATATAGGTTTAGAAATGCGAATATGTATGTCGGTTCCTGATAAGATGATGGAAGGTAAGTGGTTGCAGTTATGGAAATTGAATCCACACGCGCATACTTTCTGATAGGAGACCAGGAATTCAAATTATTTTATTCTATTGAGGGCGAACGTAAATTTTCAAGAGGTTTAGGTGAACTTTTGATCTTTTTGCGGTATTGCAATTAATGCAAAGTGTAGTACCTACATAATTAAGAAGCTATGACTCAGAGTCGTCTGATGAGACAGGAAAATGCTTGTACCGCAAGAAGGTATAAATATGTAGATATAAACTGGGTAGGGAAAATCTTAAGGAGCTTCAAAACAGAAGGCCGAAGAAGCCTTTTTCGAAGAGGATCCCTGTGGATTCTAAAATGGCGCTTTCTGATAGGAGACCAGGAATTCAAATTATTTTAATCTATTGAGGGCGAACGTAAATTTTCAAGAGGTTTAGGTGAACTTTTGATGTTTTTGCGGTATTGCAATTAATGCAAAGTGTAGTACCTACATAATTAAGAAGCTATGACTCAGAGTCGTCTGATGAGACAGGAAAATGCTTAGTATCGCAAGAAGGTATAAATATGTAGATATGAACTGGGTAGGGAAAATCTTAAGGAGCTTCAAAACAGAAGGCCGAAGAAGCCTTTTTCGAAGAGGATCCCTGTGGATTCTAAAATGGCATCTCTCACTGCTATCTATATTAGTCGAAACATACTGGGTGACAGTGACAATATGGAGTGATTTAAATACAGGATTGTCACTATGGAGTCCATTGAATTACTCAAAGATCACCACATAAATGTGGTTCAAAGATCTTTAGAATGATCTAAATGAGGTGAAATTGGGTTAAGCATGAATGTATGTACGCAAACGACTTCCCCTAAGAGTATGGATTGAAATTTTATTGGATATGGATTAGTTCAATTTTAGCCATTCGCTGTATTTTTGGTTAAAATTCCTCTTGAAAGGATATATTATGACATTTGATTTTCTATACAGTTACCCTGTATGACAGACTAAAGTGATGTGTATACCTATATATGTGTGTGTTTGCCAATATATCAGACAATATTGCATCTCCCCCCCATACCCATACCCGCTCATATGCTATTAGATGCAAAGATTATTAAAATTAATTTGATTTTAAAAAACAAACAACCTAATAACAATACATTGTCACATCAAGAGACACTTTTAAACGTTGTTAACCAGAGGAAAATCAGAGTCAATATCGAAAAAAATAATAATAATAATAATAATAACAATAAAAAATATAACTACATAAATGTATAATATAATACTTAAATCATGAATAGAAGATTGGTTCCTATTGCCACCAATAGTTTTTTTTTTTTTTAAGAGGTTTGACAGAGGGAACTGTAACTGCTATGGTCTTATCGTCCCGGAATCGAAGAGAGAAGGAAGACAGGATAGGAGAAAGCCAGCCGTTCCGAGAACGAACATTATCCCATCAGGATAAAATCCGCCCCGGGCGGGAATCGAACCCGCGGCCTAGCGCTTACAAGGCAGACGCACTACCAACTAAGCTAACTAACTTTTAAAAGTGCGATAATAAGTTGTAATAATATCCACTTAATAGTTGTGAGATAATGTTACGTATAGGTACTTGGGAAGTAGGCATTGGTAGAAACATTATTATCAATCTATAACTAGGTATATTCTATAGGTATCCCAATACTTTTTGTGACCTACCTAACCCACCTACCTTCGAGTGTACTAGTCCTAATGGCATGACACACGGCCTACATTAAAATTAAATGTACACTAATGGAAAGGCACTAAGTCTGCGTAGTGTGTCATTGCTACTTCCAACCTACCTTTATAGCTTACCTACCTTTAAAAACATCAACAACAACAATAACAACAACAACAACAACAACAACAACATCAACAACAAAACAACAATAGGATATGAGTATAGGAGTTGGGTAAAGGTTTGTGGAATACTCATTCATATGTTAATATTAATACAACTTACGGCTTTAAAAGCCATTTATTTTTACAATAAATGTGTCATAAATGTGTTAAGTGTGTCCTGATGGGTTACAAAACTTATGGTCGATTTCACCAATATTTTTTCAGCCTTTAGAAGAATTAAAAGGCTTGTTAAGCTAACAACCTGTTAAGTTCCATTTGATTTGTATAGGTTTAACAGAGCTGTTAAGCTAACAGGCTGTTAGGGGCCAAAAAGAAGGTTGGTAAAATCCACAATTACAAGTTACGTAATTCCGGCCACTCACTATCAGGTAGACCTGACAGGTACACCTGACAGGTACGCCTGATCCGGTCACCTGACACCTGATGAGCACACACACTATCAACTCTAACAGGTACCTATACCTGACACCTGATCATTTAGACCTGAGAGGTACGGCTGAAAAGGTCCGTCTGTCATTCCTCTCTCTCTCTCTCTCTCTCTCTCTCTCTCTCTCTCTCTCTCTCTCTCTCTCTCTCTCTCTCTCTCTCTCTCTCTTTCCCTTAAAAAGTTACAAAAAGTAAGAATAAAGAAATAAAATAAGAGCACCTCTTTTACCTGGTAGGTGATGCCTAACTAATAGAATGAGTATCAATCTACTCAATATATACTAAAACAACTAGCTATAATATATTCAACAGAGTCGGAATACTACAGCCAAGTACCTCGGTCTACTCATTGAGGCACTATCTTATCCATAGTGTTAAAGGTAGGTGGTAGGTACTTACTAGAATCCACTAGTAATCTCTCTACAAGACACAATCTGCATCTCCGAGGTGGCCCAAATGCCTACACAGCACTCGCAGTAGATGGGACGCAAGGCAAATGGCTTAGGAGACCTCCTCTCTTCTCCTGCACGCTTATACTATTTATGATAAATTTCAATAAAGTAAAATTTATGTCGGTTATTTATAAACAAATTGACTGCATTTATTCCTATTTGTACTCACCGTTAGCCCTGCACTGCATGCGGTTCATCTTCTCTTCTTAGTTTCGAATATTGGCGACCATATAGGTACTTGCTATGATAACTGCATTGACGGCTGCTCTGAGCAGTCCAGTTCTTGTTTTCGAGAACTATGTCATCAGACTAAAATGCGCACGCGGTCAAGATGGTAATGCCTAAAACTGGGTCCACACCAGGAATGGACAATGTTATTTAACACTTCACCGTCCAAACTTCAACACGTCCACACTGTAGGCAACATCGCTGATCGACTTGCTCGACACTGGTGTGGACGCAACTATTAAGTTGTGCATATTCGACGGCCGTCGACTATGTGTGGACACAGCTCTAAGTTCCAACATTCGTCGAATTTCCAACATAAAATGAAGTGCTACACAGCTACAGTATTTCGTACATTTTGAGAATGGTTCTTCTTTTTGTAAATCTTCCCAGAATTTAAGGCTCTGTAAAAGTGGGGTGATCCAGCAAAAGTAAACAAAAAAATGCTTTATAGTTTTTATTATTTTATTTATTTTTTCGCAAGAATTCCACAAAAAATAAAAAAAAAAAAAGATTTACCCAATCATCTTCATCTTAGCGACCTCGAGCAGACAACATCAGATGGATTTCGGTTGTCGAGGGTTAACATGTTAACTCTAATAAACCACAGACAGAATGCAAGAGTAGGTTAATCCTTGCGGACTGGATTGTAACCTGACACTAAATACATTCGCAAATCTAATGCGTTTCTGTAGGTTAAGTGACTCAAATGTAGGACCAGAAAACTTTACTGTTGTGCCTGATATTGAAGTGAGTTACAATTTTATTTGTGGTAAAATGGTTGGTTGATTTTTTTAACGTTCCTACAGTTTAAATTTAATGTTGGATCCCTGTTGGCACACTCTAATAAATATAAATAAAATGTTGGATCCCATGAAGTAGAAGAAGAAGGAGGAGAAAAAGAAAAAGAAGAAGGGGCGGGGGAGGAAGAATTTTTTTATGGCTTATCAAAACGGTCTATTCGAGCTGAGAAACTCGAAAAAAGCAGGAGAGAATGGACACTCCCCACATCCTACAGTCCCACATCCAATAGAGGTCTTATTCGGTTCGCCTGCCTTGATCTGAATCTCGACTGTACCTATATCACTTTTGACATGTTTGCCATAATGCACTTTTGCATGTCTGATGCAATTTACGACTCGGAGTTAAATATTTGATTTTATTATTACCTCCCAATGTAGAAGGAATTTATTTCTCTTGATCTCCTAATAGTTTCCTTTATGCAGAACAGTGTAGCCCGTTACTTGATTCTGGGTGTTAACTCTTACAAACTAGGTGATAGCTCGCACATCCGCTCTTGACTGTTGGAATTTGGACTTTCTAGTGTGACATCGAGCTTGTTAGGCCGAGGACATAATATTATACGTATATGGTTACATATACCTATAACGTACTTAGGTATATTGGTATTGGTAAAGGTAGGGCCATCGGCTTTAATAAACGCCCTTGGTCACTGCGACCTGGTTAGATCTTTTGTGACATTATAGGCACGGGAAGTAGAAAGTCGGGCAAATTTTTAGCAGGAAAAAGATAGGACCGGACGTGAGGAGGAGGGGAAGGTTTTAAATTTTCTGAAAGTATCGTTAATATTGAAATATTGGGTAGACCAGACTCCTAAAGTTTATACTGTGTTCTCTCCTTCTCTAGGTACTATAGATTCTACTGAGACTAACTGACTCTGACTACTCAGTCAACGCAGTAAAAATTTTAGTACCTACGCTCATCTAATTCTGAGTAGGTATAGTACCGACTCAGAATAAAATTGGGAAAATGGGAAAAGTACAGTAAAAGCAGTTAAGGGAAATCTACATGTTATGAGTAGGTAAGTAAACTTTACTTGAACTAGTGAGCATTCGACTAGGCACCTAAAACATTTCGGATACCTATGGAAAACTAACATTTTATACTTAGGTAAGTTCACGGTGTTAGTCTTGAGACGAAGACATTTTGGTCTAAAAATAGCATCACGTAAACAGAAAATTCTAACAAGTTGAGTTCGTTTTAAATTATCTACTGACACAAATCATTCTCAGGTAAGTTCACGGTGTTAGTCTTGAGGCGAAGAAATTTTGGTCTAAAAATAGCATCACGTAAACAGAAAATTCTAACAAGTTGAGTTCGTTTTAAATTATCTACTGACACAAATCATTCTCATCATGATCAACATTCAACATCTACCTCATCTTTTCACTGCATGTTGCTTTCCTGAAAAAAAAAAAATATAATTATGAAAACTCCACGCAGCAAAACCATTCTCCTTTTCTTGTATTAAACTTTGACAGAAGCGTCTGTGTCTAATCCTTGGCATATTATATTGTGCATAAGGATAACAAAATGGAGAGAGGAAAAAGAAAAAAGTCAGAAGGAAAGAAAACATAATAAACTTTTGGATCATGATAAATGATGGAAACTTTGTGCAAGAGAGAGAAAAAATGACTGGATCAGCGGTTGCTGAGATCCAAGAACTAGTATGACACAATCCAAATGTTGCTAAATAACACACTAATATTTTATAGTCACCTTATTGATTTATCTGTTCAGGGGTTTCTATCATGTTGGCCTACTTTTTGTGGTAAAGTTGATCCTTATGTTCATAATAAATTGTTCTCTACTCAGGTCTTATTATTTTCTAAGGATCTAAGGAATCCATTAAGCTCCATTCCCTTATTGTTATTAGGTAAGTATGTTATTAGACATTTACTTAAGTCCTACTACCTAATTATTTTTCTGTAGGTATGCCTTCCATCCTCAGTCTGAAGACGTAGTTTCGTGAACAAGTTGGGTATTTCGTTTTCCCATTTGATTTTTTTTGCTCGTACATTCCTTCCCATGTATAGGTACTCGTACCTACATATTCAATGTAGAAAAATGAAATATTTACATTTTTTTATGCACTGATAAAAGAAAAAAATCGGAGTTATTTATGCCCTCATACAATCAATACCTATCTAAAAAAAAAAACATGTCGAAATGCATAATACCTAAATACCTCTCTGATCAATACAGCTATGAACAGTATTCAAATTCAAAGGCACTTAATTCCATGACGTCATTGAACTGCAAAAAAAAATTGCTGAGACCTGAGACTAATCGGACTTAAATCCACTGTGCGTTTTCGATGGAATTGTCCCAGACGGTCACCACCCAAATACCTACCACACCCAACGTTGCGATAGCCTTTGGCTTCTGTAAAGTTTTCTGACCTTGATATACCTACCTATATACGTTTTATAATTATACATTCTTTTGTAAAAGGAAGAACAATTACATTACTTCCCTTCCTATAGGTATAGGATAAGGAAAGTAAAAACATTAAATTAATAATTTTAGATCATGAATAAAATGATTCATTGTGAAGAAGAAGATTGAAAAGTATAATAGAAAAAGAAAAGAAGGAGAAGAAAGATGGACGAGGAGGAGAAGGAGGAGGTGGTGACGAAGACAACGAAGAAGAAAAAGCAAAAAAAAAAAAAAAAGAAGAAGATCCGCCATGCATCCCCCCTGAAACAATTGAAAACCGTCCACTAGAACCTCTCCTAACTCACTTTCCGACCCTGCCAATAAAACCCCTCCTAGTAACTCACGATTCGACACTACCATGCTCCAATAATCTCAATAAAGAGAACACATTGACATTATGATCCGAATTATTGTTGTTAAATAGATCTGCAAAACAAATAACTTTATTTCCACCCATGACAGCAAGAACATTTAGGCCTCCCAGAGCTAGGACTGCATGCTGCGCTGGCAAGACAATTAAGTGAAAGTGTCTCTCACTGCTATCTATATTAGTCGAAACATACTGGGTGACAGTGACAATATCGAGTGATTTAAATACAGGATGGTCACTATGGAGTCCATTGAATTACTCAAAGATCACCCCATAAATGTGGTTCAAAGATCTTTTGAATGATCTAAATTCTAAATGGAGTTGACAATGGGTTAAGCATGTAATTATGTATGCTAGTCACAAACGACTTTCCCCAAGTAAAACATTGTGAATCTTGGAAAAAAACTGGAATCAGAAACACCTTTAATACAGAGGTAAAACTCGACCTAATAAATTCTAGCCTAACTTTTACAGATTCTTTAGCGGTAAAGGAGAAATAGTAGACCGGCCATAAAAGGAATGAAAAGGTATCGAATGAGGAATGAGTTATCTATGGATTGAAATTTTCTTGAAGATAGATCGGTTCGATTTTAACCATTTACTGTATTTTCGATTACAAGAGGATTTGACTTTTGATTTTCTATACAGTCACCCTGTATGATAGACATGATGTGTATATTATGTGTGTGTTTGCCAATGTATCAGACAATATTACATCTCCCGCCCCATACCCGCTCATGTGCTATTAGATGCAATGATTATTAAAATTAATTTGATTTAAAAAAAAAAAAAACAAACAACCTAATAACAATACATTGTCACATCAAGAGACACTTTTAAAGAAGGTTGGAAGGCCATGAGAAATTCTAATGTGGGTCAAATTTTCATAATCGCAATTTAGGTGGGCGCATCTCGTTTTGAGTCCCCTAAGTTTAATAGATTAGAGGAAAATTTTCTCGAATCAGACTTTAGAGGTGAGTTTTATCTGGAATCTCAGAGAATTTCTTATTCAGGTAAGATTTTCTCAGATCAGAGCATGATTTATGAAGGTATCAATCTCAGATAAAAGACAAGTTTTCTCAAACTTCACCAGAAATTTCTAGCCGGTTCAGTTCATCGATTTGAGACCAACTCAGTAATCACACCCCCAAGGCCATGAGAAATTCTAATGTGGGTCAAATTTTCATAATCGAAATTTGGGTGGGCGCATCTCGTTTTGAGTCCCCTAAGTTTATTAGATTAGAGGAAAATTTTCTCGAATCAGACTTTAGAGGTGAGTTTCATCTGGAATCTCAGAGAATTTCTTATTCAGGTAAGATTTTCTCAGATCAGAGCATGATTTATGAAGGTATCAATCTCAGATAAAAGATAAAAGACAAGTTTTCTCAAACTTCACCAGAAATTTCTAGCCGGTTCAGTTCATCGATTTGAGACCAACTCAGTAATCACACCCCTTCATATTTATAATACATCCTGTAGATCTTTTTTGCGTGAACACAGAATTGCCTCTGACGCATGACTGGTTCGCAAAATCTTTGCGCTCAGCAAATTACATGCCTGGTTTATTGTTAATTTGAGATATGAATTCTCTCTTGGTTATAGGATCGGTGTGGTGCTGTTTTGTCTATTGCGTGGCAACAGGGCAGTACGATTTGGCGTTTCTACTTCCTATCTGTGCATTGTATGTGTATTGTGTATGTAATATTTATGCAGCGTGTATGTTTACTTTGAGTTCAACCAGACAAGGCTTGATAACATCATTAAAATGGCAGCATGTACAATGTGAGGTAGGAACTTGTTTGATAGAACTCCTTCAATTTACTGACCTAGGTACAATAAATTAGGCACATAGTATAAGTCATAATTTGTTTAAAATCGATATGACATGAGGTGGAGACGTAGGGGTGATAATGTGTCCTAGGTAAGTGTTGGTAAAACGATTATAATGACGCCTAGGTTAGGTGCCTATAACTTTCTTAGTGCACTGTGACACGCTTTTGTCATACAGACATGTTACTCCACCCAAGGGCAATAGAGCATTCTGAAGAAAGCCGCACTAGTTACATGACGGACGCATGATGTATGGCAACCAGCCTCATACATCATCCAAGCCTCTCCCAACATATTTGCATAACACTCATGACATAATTGCAGCGGTACAAGCACCGCATCAACTAATAACCCTTTGTCTAGCAGACGCATGCAGATGACCGATTGGAATTTTAGATCACTGTAAAATCACTTGTCTTTTATTTTAGATCTGTAAATTTAATTAAGTTTGATCCAATTGTGTAATTGTGTAATCACTGGCCTGTTTCACCAGTTGGAGATTTCACAAATGGAATATGTTACATCTTGCAGACACGTGCGGTGTCTGCAAGATGTAATTAATTATTACAAGCGGTCTCTCGAATTTTGATGTCTGATTCTCAGGCTGCAGTTACACTTGATCAGATTTTTGGATCATACGCGACGTCGCGTCGTATGACGTCTTAGGATAAGGAATGTGATCAAGTGTAACCGCAGCCTCCATTTCTTGGTTTTGTTCCCCTTGCCGAGATTCTAAGCAGCGCGCATGTTTTATGCAAGTGAAATATCCGATCTGAAAACTACAAAGCACATTTCTTGAAGAAAAGCGGCACATGTTCAGGGGTCATTGACCTCAGCCTGAGGTACAAAACTGACGGAGAGAGGAAGACGGCTAGGCCTTTTGAGAGAGAAAAAATTTCTATGCCTCCTTGTAAAAGGTACTGTAGGAAATAAAATTTATTCCAGTCATGCGTATCAGTTTTATTTCGAAGCTTATAAATTTTACCTGCCTATACATAAACACATGCCTATGGTATCTACATTGACGTTCAATGAAGGCTCTTGTCTCTCGTCTCGCTAGTCTTTCAAGATTCTTCTTGAGATGAAGATGTTTCGTCCTAATTAAAAATAATAGAAAAGACTTTTTCTAGACTTACCATGGGAGGAGGAAGCTGTGATCACTTACCATTTGACAGCCTTGTGTGATCATCTGATCTTATTACCGTGTTGTGAGTTGTGATCAATTACCAATTACCAAATAGGTGACTGCGTGCCAGACTGACTGCATAAAGTTCATCACTTGTGAGATGGAAATTTTGTCATGTTGTGATCAATTACCAATTACCAAATAGGTGACTGCGTGCCAGACTGACTGCATAAAGTTCATCACTTGTGAGATGGAAATTTTGTCTCCAGTGATCTTGTCTTCTTGATTATGTGATTGATATCTTATGGATCCGGTTGAGGACCACAGCTCGTGAGTTCCCTTTCCCCCCAGTCTTAATCTACTCAATGAGGAAACCTTGTTTGTCAAGTGAACCCGTTTCACGTAAAGTGGGTTTGTCTACTTTTCCTCCCTCTCTATTACTCCAAGAAAGGAAATGATTCACATCAATTACCAATTATTACCAAATAGGTGACTGCGTGCCAGACTGACTGCATAAAGTTCATCACTTGTGAGATGGAAATTTTGTCTCCAGTGATCTTGTCTTCTTGATTATGTGATTGATATCTTATGGATCCGGTTGAGGACCACAGCTCGTTAGTTCCCTTTCCCCCCAGTCTTAATCTACTCAATGAGGAAACATTGTTTGTCAAGTGAACCCGTTTCACGTAAAGTGGGTTTGTCTACTTTTCCTCCCTCTCTATTACTCCAAGAAAGGAAATGATTCACACCTACATTCACTGATGCACCACTGATCCTTGATTCGACCTATATCCGATCCACACCCTCCTACACTGCCCGGGACTCTGCCGAAACCTAATCCACTCGTTCATTGTTCAGTCAAATCATGTAACACACGTAAGTTTAAAAAAGAAAACTCAAAATAAAAGAAAACTAATGCACTTTTTTCTCTCTTCGCTTTTCCCTGCTTCTGAAAATTGTTGGGAAATCTCAAATCTCAAGTGACAGACGGGAGCTGTTCTAAATCTAAAGGAATGTCTTTCATACGACCTGGTGCTCACAAAGTTACACTTACAATAAAGAAAAAATGACAAATACTTTGTTTGGACTTCGAGCGCAGCAGCTCAGGAAAGTTGCATAGTCGGAGAGGAAATACGTGTGTGGGCGCCAGTTATAACTTCGAGCGATTTAGTTCAGTTCCAGAATGACAATAGCTGGGCGATTTCCGTTTTCGGGTCAGGAATTGACGTAGATACAGTGATTCTTTGGAGTTTACAAACTGGTTTACAATAATGGAATGACAAATACTTTGTTTGGACTGCCAGCGCAGCAGCTCAGGAAAGTTGTATAATCGGAGAGGAAATACATGTGTGGGCGCCAGTTATAACTTCGAGCGATTTAGTTTAGTTCCAGAATGACAATAGCTGGGCGATTTCCGTTTTCGGGTCAGGAATTGACGTAGATACAGTGATTCTTTGGAGTTTACAAACTGGTTTGTAAACTCCAAAAACATGCGTTAATGGATCACAACTGGGCAAGTTTATAATCTCCAAATTCGTAACCGCGCGGATACCTATATCTGATGAGATCAAAATAAGAACGGAACATATCGTGTGATGCTCATAATTCTTTTCCAATCCCCTGAAAAGCGGAAATGAACCACCCCTAAAATATGTCTGAAGTTTACAAACTGGTTTATTCGGTTAATGGATCACAAGACAGTGGGCAAGTTTATAATCTCCAAATTCGTAACCGCGCGGATACCTATATCTGATGAGATCAAAATAGGATCGGAACATATCGTGTGATGCTCATAATTCTTTTCCAATCCCCTGAAAAGCGGAAATGAAACAATTCGGTTAATGGATCACAACTGGGCAAGTTTATAATCTCCAAATTCGTAACCGCGCGGATACCTAGGTATATCTGATGAGATCAAAATAGGATCGGAACATATCGTGTGATGCTCATAATTCTTTTCCAATCCCCTGAAAAGCGGAAATGAAACACCCCTAAAATATGTCTGAACATGAAAACATGGTTTGCTGCTTTTCAGACCCCGTGTACTCAAACTAGTATTAGTATTAGAAGCAGTAGCTAGTTTCATGATTATCACTAGCAGTTACAGTTTTTTCTTATCTGGGACGTGATGTCTACTTTGTGTCAAACAAAATTATGAAGTCCTGGACTCAAGAGATCTTGTCTACTGCAGAACATAACGAAACAACATTCAAAATACCATTGGTGACATCTACACTAGTTGTTGTGAGACCAGTGTCCATTTTTTATTTTTTTAAATTTTTAGTAATGAAGTCCCTAGAAGAATTTAATGTTTGACAAAGAGATGACTTTGGACCCACAAATTTGGAGGACTTACGGACATTGGCCGAGCATGAGTTCCTTCAATATATCAAAAGTCCACTATAGACATTCCAAGAACAATTAGGTTCAAAATTTAACGTCAAATTCTTTCAGACAAGGATAATGAATCTCACCAGACGGTTTGGACAGGCTGAAATGTTTCCCATCCTATGCCCATCACCCCAAGTCACCCGACAAACAGTGGTATTTCGCGGAAATTGGAATTTTATGACAGCATTAATTTTTCATTCCTACTCAAGATGGCAGACAGTTGAGCTGGATTAGGAAAGCATATTAGAGCAGAAGGTGGTTTAACTCTGACATTTACCTCAAGACATTTTCCGTCGCTGGAAATAGTTCCATGGCTTCTCTACACTAGTTGTTGTGAGACCAGTGTCCATTTTTTTATTTTTTGTTGGTAATGAAGTCCCTAGAAGAATTTAATGTTTGACAAAGAGATGACTTTGGACTCACAAATTTGGAGGACTTACGGACATTGGCCGAGCATGAGTTTCTTCAATATACCAAAAGTCCACTATAGACATTCCAAGAACAATTAGGTTCAAAATTTAACGTCAAATTCTTTCAGACAAGGATAATGAGTCTCACCAGACGGTTTGGACAGGCTGAAATGTTTCCCATCCTATGCCCATCACCCCAAGTCACCCGACAAACAGTGGTATTTCGCGGAAATTGGAATTTTATGGCAGCATTAATTTTTCATTCCTACTCAAGATGGCAGACAGTTGAGCTGGAAAGCATATTAGAGCAGAAGGTGGTTTAACTCTGACATTTACCTCAAGACATTTTCCGTCGCTGGAAATAGTTCCATGGCTTCTCTAAATGCCTACACACTGGCAGTAGATGGGACGCAAGGCAAATGGCTTAGGAGACCTCCTCTCTTCTCCTGCACGCTTAGACTATTTATGATAAATTTCAATAAAGTAAAATTTATGTCGGTTATTTCTAAACAAATTGACTGCATTTATTCCTATTTGTAATCACCGTTAGCCCTGCACTGCATGCGGTTCTTCTTCTCTTCTTAGTTTCGAATATTGGCGACCATAGGTGCTTTCTATGATAACTGCATTGACGGCTGCTCTGAGCAGTCCAGTTCTTGTTTTCGAGAACTATATGTCCTCAGATTAAAATGCGCACGCGGTCAAGATGGTAATGCCTAAAACTGGGTCCACACCAGGAATGGACAATGTTATTTAACACTTCACCGTCCAAATGGCTTCTCTCTGTGTCATAGCATGACGATCACGCACTGGAGTGTTCTCATGTATTTTCTGAGTTTTTGTTGCTTTTTCTACTTTTCCCTCTTGCTGTTCTTGACGTTAAATGGTAATGGGTTTCCAATTCTATTTTGAGTTGATTGTGGTAAGAGCCGTCACCGTCACCTTCGGTATAGGTAGGTAGGAAGGTAAGAAGTATCAGGTAGGTAAATATAAATTTATTTTGGTAGTAAGTAGTAAATACAAGTACCTACGTTGGACATTACTGTCTCTCACCAAGGGGATTTGGACTAACAAGGAAATATTGCTTCCTGTCGTATTTTGATCAGAGATCCAAGAAAAAAAAAATCTGATCCCTCAAAAGGATACTGAGCTCGTAAACACTTTTACCCTAAAGTCCTTGCTACTAGTACCTACTATACATATTTATTTAGATATTTATTTAAGGGACTAACCCAATACCTAGGTAGTTGACTAAATAACTGAATTTTAAACCTGACAAACCAAAATTGGTGGTTCATTATTCTATCAAAGAAGTAGGTGTCGGCGAGGTGGTTGATTTTTGTACATGCAGAGTGTTTTTATCTAAGCAAAGTGGATCCAAACTATTCCTTACTGTCCCAGATTTCAGGGAACAGCCCAATACCCCTGAGACAGAGACAGTTACGTAGGTATAGCTAATAGAATACACAGACTCTCCAATGCATCTCATTGCTTATTCAGGAGAATCCTGAAAATTCTGGCTTCGGGTTTTCTGAAAAGAGCAAACTTTTCAGCTTTGCCGGCGATGAGGAAACATAAATTCTACTTTAGAAAAGACGTGGGTTTATGATGCCTGCACACTGCACAAACATTGCACAACATTTTCGGAGGACTTATACGGGAAGTAGAAAGTCAGGCAAAATTTTAGCAGGAAAAAGATAGGACCGGACGTGAGGAGGAGGGGGAGGTTTTAAATTTTCTGAAAGTATCGTTAATATTGAAATATTGGGTAGACCAGACTCCTAAAGTTTATACTGTGTTCTCTCCTTCTCTCTTTTGAAACCTGGAAGCTGGAAGTGAAGCGAGATTAATCTGGCTGACCTATATAGCGAACAAGTTGGGGAGGGGAAACAGGAAGAGACAAGAGCCAGGAGTGTGAGGGTAGACAGCAGACGACCTGCATTTTGTAAAGTAGGAAATCAATACAGACGCGAGGAGTAGGTCGTTTCGGCGATACCCCTCATCCCTCGTCCATCCCACGACAAAATTTTACAAGGGGGGAGGGACTTTTCTCTGCCTTGCAGTTTTGCTATTGCGTTTTGACTGTACCTACCTCGTTTTTTTTTTTTTTTTTTTTTTTTTTTTAATTTTCTGGAAAAAATCGAGAGAATTTTCTGGAAAATGCGAATTCAGAGAGAGAATAGGTTTTTTTCGTGAACAAGTTGGGTATTTCGTTTTCCCATTTGATTTTTTTTTGCTCGTACCTTCTTTCCCATGTATAGGTACTCGTACCTAAATATTCAATATAGAAAAATGAAACATTTACATTTTTTTATGCATTAATAAAAGAAAAAAATCGGAGTTATTTATGCCCTCATACCATACCTATTAAAAAAAAAAGAAAAAAAAAAAAAAAAAAAAAAAACAACAAAAAAGAAAGAGTCTAAAGCTCGAGAGAAAAATGCTTCACATAAAAACCCAGACATTTCCTCCCTGCAACTGCACTGGGTAACTGCAGTCTGGAAAATCTAGGTTAGGTATGTTCAATTTTATTTTAGAAAATTTTAGAGCCATAAAGAAAAAGAAAATAAATTTTCCAAGGAACCCAGACATGCTGCTGCTTTTCCAACTCACACTCCTGCCTGGAAAATGTGTTTCCTTCCAGACGGGAAAAGTTCCTTACAGATTATACCTAATATTATTATTCTGAGCTTCCATTTTGAAACCGTTCCCGTCGTCTGTGTTCTGTGCTCATTTCCTGTGAGATGGAAGTTTAATAATCGACACGAGGCGAGACTGCGAGATCCAAACCTAACCTAAGGCAGGAAAACCTCTGACATTTCAACAATAGATCAGTTGCGCTTACTTGGGTGATGTTTCGAAGTCATAGAGCAGGAAAAATGAGGACCAACGGCATTTTTACGAGGCGAGGCTGCGAGATCCAAACCTAACCTAAGGCAGGAAAACCTCTGACATTCCAACAATTAGGTGAGGAATTGAAAACTATAGTTTTAACTCAGTCTAAATAAGTACTAGACCAATTTTAATGTAGGCACTCTTATTTTAATGAAGGTGCTCTTAGATAGGTATACCTGGAAATATGTAAATCAAAGGTATGTATTACTGTACTATAGTTACTAGTGGATGTGCCTCTTTTACACCACAACCAAACTTGATGAAGCTAAATGGGAAGTGGTAAAAACACTCATTCAATATCTATTGGCACACCTACGAATACATACTAGGGATTCCATTTGAAAATTAAAATTAATCTCGAAGTTCACCGAGAGACTAGGGCAGGTTTTAGTATAGAGTTCTAGATTGGATTATACAAACCCCTATCCAAGCATATTAAATTAAGACTATTTTTATAACAGCTTCATTTTTCTCCCCTCTGCCCTCATAAAGAAGATGACAATGGAGTTAAGGCAGAAGATGACAAAGAAAATAAGCTCTGTCGAGCAGAAGATGCCTAGGCGGTGGCTGTCAGCATCAGAGTTCCAGACTCGAGCACAGCTTCTCATTGCGTTGTTTTCATGTGACGGAAAATCCTTGGCCTGGAGGCAGCTCGGAAACCTCCTACGTGTTTTTTGAGAGGAAAAAAAAATATCCCTCCCTTCTTCTCCTTTCCATCGAAAAAACCATTCCTCTGAAAATGTATCCCTCCCTCCCCCCCTGGGGCCTCGTCAATGCCCTCCCTCCTTGCAAGTCTCAATGCGAAATGTGAAAGGGAAAAAAATACATCCTCCAGTCTGCATTTCCCACATCCCCGCTTTCCCTAACTTTTCTCTCGACCTCCTTTTTCCTCCATTTTCTCATCGCCCCCTCCTAGTTCCCTGCGTTTATCACGGAGAGAAAAAGTTGTATGAAGGACTGCGGGGGAGAAGGAGGGGGACAGAAGTTGGGTAACCTACACACACTGTGATAAAGATGAAGGACTCGGGGTGCAATACAGAGAGGCAGGGGGGCGTGGTCTCAAGTGCACGCATGCACCGAGCCAGGGTGGGATCAACCAATGAGAACGCTAGGATGCAAGTTTGAGAGAATGCACTAAGCACAGAGTGCATGGTGCGTACTTGCTTAGTAGACCTCTTGCGTCCTATGAGTCAGAGACGAGAACTAAGGTGTGGGATTTGATACTAGTACTTACGATACAACGACCTTTAAACCGCTAATTTGAACTTATTTTATAAAATAAATCTTAGCAAATATACATCAAGGTAATTTATAATATTCAAGCCTAAAATATATAAGTTATAATTTAAATATATAAAATTACAGTTATGTATAATATATAAAATGTATTAAAATCTAAAAAGAGATTATAAAATATATAATATAGATATAGGGTATACAATCATAGCAAACGTTTAGGGTTGCAGAGATATACCTTCTAGGTTTGTGTTCAACTATATCTTTATTTTATTTTAAATCCTTTTTATCATTTCAATTAATTAGTTTGAATGTAAATTTAGATTTTAGTGTTTAAATATTTTTGTCGCTATAAATGGTACATTTACTGCTCAATAGTTTTTGATGAACTACATTATTATAGGCAGTTTCTAGATAGGTTCTCTAGGTTCTGATGCGACTTTTGCCGGATTCTCTTTCCTTTCTTTTAACATCATTTCCTTCTCTCCTCTTCTCCTCCTCGTCCTTATCAAATGCTTTTCTAATTCCATTTCCAGCATTATTTTTAAACTTTCCATTCATCTATTTTTAATGCTTCTTTCTTTGCTTTTCCATTCCTTGTACGAGTTCGTCTCTGGTTCTGTTTTCTTTCAGTTCTTTGTTTTATTTTTTTATTTATTTTTTTTTTTCCAGTCTCTGCTTCTTCTCTTCCTAATGTTGAAGTGTTGTGTTACCAGGATCTTTCTTTTTAGTACCTCTTTTGCAAAAACTGTTTTCATTTAAGTAATATTGCTAATGATTACAATGTAATTCAGTCTACCTATCTACAATCTACATAATGATGTTATACCGTTTTGGGTGCGGCTCCTTTGATAACTTTTGGATGTAAGGCTGGAACATTTTTGAGTTTTAACCTCTGTCCTTCTTCTCTCTCTCTCTCTCTCTCTCTCTCTCTCTCTCTCTCTCTCTCTCTCTTTACGATACAACGATACTATACAACAGAGTACTTACGATAAAATCATGAGTAGAATTCCATGATTCATTACTGTACTAGGTTCAAACTAGGTTATGGGTAGAAAGCCAGAAGAAACCCTCTCGTCAAGCTAAACATTTTAAATCAAACAATTTACGAGTGCAAGTTAATTATTAGTGGAGATGCCTATTGTGTGGGATCTACTACGTATACTCGTATATATGATAGTGGAGATGTATGTTCCACAGAATATTCTTTGTGGTGCAGAAATTTATTGCAGATTTGCAGAACCTATGTAGCTATGTGTTACATTTTGACAGCCCACTTCTAAGTTCGGATATTTCTACTTTACAAAATTGGCATCCCATTGGAATGTGTAATACCTCATAAAATCTGAAAATCTTAGTGGAGATGTCTACTTTACATTTATTTCCTTAGTTTTACTTTTTAAGTGGAGATGTCAGTCTTGCAAAATTTGAATTTTTAGTATTTTTGAAGAAATGTCTAGGTATCTGACAAAATATTTTTCTTGGAGTTGCCTAAATCACAACTTTTACTCACGTCAGCGAAATGGAGAACGCGAACTTTTTTATAGAATGCGGACCTGCACTTATCATGAAAATAATTATCATTAGATATCAGAGATTTGTTTAGACTGTCGATGTCGGATTAGGACATCTACCTTCACGGAAAATTTCGCACATCCACTGAAAGTTATTACTCCTACAAACCTACTTAGATTTAGATAATTATGTAAGGTATCTACCTAATATGCATAGATGTGAGTATTAGTATTAAGTATGTATATTAGTGGAGATGCCTATTTCACTTCACATGGAATTTTGTTTGCTACATCCGTTATTGAGCTCTTTTGAAAGTTGTTTTCTTGTCTTCAAGAACTGAAGAGATTCAGCCTTTACGAAAAAACGGTACAATATTATATTTCGGTCTATCCTGTATGGACAGGGAGGCGGGGGAGTGCCGGGTTACCATAAAATGCTGTAGACGGCAACGAAGGCTGAAGTGTCAGCACGCAACACAAGATATTGTGTGCGACGGCGAAACGGGATTGGTTCATATTTTGACTTCGTAATTTAGAGCACTCGGTTCAAGATTGCCCTATTTTAATACCCTCTGTACCTACTCTATTATGAAAATTATGAACATAATTTTCAGCGAAAAAAAAAGGAATACCGTTGTGCGATGTTGTGCAAAGGAAATCCTCGAAACAGGAGCGACGGCGAAACGGGATTGGTTCATATTTTGACTTTCGTAATTTAGAGCACTCGGTTCAAGATTGCCCTATTTTAATACCCTCTATACCTACCTACCCTATTATGAAAATTATGAACATAATTTTCAGCGAAAAAAAAAGGAATACCGTTGTGCGATGTTGTGCAAAGGAAATCCTCGAAACAGGAAAAGCTAACACGGGGCCATAATTGCTGTTTATTACGGTGCGATATTGGGGCTGGTGGTGCTAAGATGTTGGGATTGTTGGGCCTGCGGGGAATGCTCTTACCTCTGAAATGAAAATGAGACCACCTGACCCGTTTAATTTTCTTATTCTCTAATCTACACATATCGAACTAAGCGTAGGCCTGTGGAAACGGTACAAAACAGGTATGTAGGTACCTCTACCAGATGTGTAGGTCTGTAGGTATGTAATATGTATACCTACCGACTAAACCTACTTAAACAGTTAACACCACGAATTAGAAAAGATACTTCTGCATAAATTAAGAACCACCATTTTCAAATACCTGCGGGGAATGCTCTTACCTCTGAAATGAAAATGAGACCACCTGACCCGTTTAATTTTCTTATTCTCTAATCTACACATTTCTCTAATCTATACTATAGTATGAAAATACCTAGGAATGTTTTTGGAATGCTACCAGAGTTGCGATCCTGACAGTAATTTCGCGCTCCACATTTCGCAAATTTTTGACGTCAAAGCATCTTAGGCACTATAGGTATAATGGTTGGGCAATGTTTTAAAAGATTTTTCTTCTGTAATATTTAGGTTCGTCGGAATGTTTTTGGAATGCTACCTACCAGAGTTGCGATCCTGACAGTAATTTTGCGCTCCACATTTCGCAAAATTTTGACGTCAAAGCATCTTAGGCACTATAGGTATAATGGTTGGGCAATGTTTTAAAAGATTTTTCTTCTGTAATATTTAGGTTCGTCAAATTTTGCAAAATGCAGAGTGCAATTTTTTTTTATGGAATGCGGGCCAGGCGAGCCTGTACGTGTGATGAAAATAGTTACCATCTACCTTCAAGGAAAATTTCGCACATCCACTGAAAACTGTCATTGAAGATGGGAGGAAAAGGAAATAAGATAAGAAAGCATTTCCAAGAAGAGAGGATTGAAATACGATTTTTGATCCATCTAAAAATAGGACCTGCTGACACTCTGCAATTTTATTCAAATATTGTATCTTACCTATTAATATAGATTATGTATACCTAATACCTATATCTCTCATGCAAGTCTAAAAATTCGATGCAATATTTTTCGAGCATTCAAAACCTACAGCAATAAGGAAAATTTCGCACATCCACTGAAAATTGTTTTAAAAGGAAGGAAGGAAGGAAAAGAAGAAGAGGAAAAAGAAGAAGTAAAAAAGATAAAAATAATGAGAAGTAAAAAAGATAACACTTCACGTTACGTATAAACGTCAAAGACTCCGAAGAGACATCTTATCGAAAGCGGCCATCACTTTATCAATATCGACTGTCTCTTAATAACCACTTGATTTTAATCACAAATGGCCATGCATTTCCGCTCAAAAAAAAAATCCACAATCACTCCGCAAATTGAACATGATAAATAGTTGGACGTCGAATTGCACATTACGAGCTCATACCCAGGAGGCATTGGTTAATCTTGTTTGGAACGCAACTCTTGTCATGCCCAGGCTAAATCTTCCAGGTCAAATGGCAAATCTATGTCCAGTTGTCCAGGTCTAATTCCTAACCGTGATCTCTATTGTACTCGTTAGATCAGGAGGATTGAGGAATAGAATAGAATTGATTGACACTTCTGACTTCTATCTTGGAGTCTTGAGAATTGCATTCGAACATCTTGAGTTCTTGAGGCTCTGCGCGATCCGATGGCAGGGGTCACTAGAGAGAAAATTCATATTTCAGATACCTATGGGAGGGAGGGGGCAAATCACAAAATGCCTCAAATGTGTTGATAGTATGTATTAGATGACTGACCTTTAACGTTTGTCCAAACATAGTCGATCGACGTCGATTCACATTGATCGACGGCTGTCAACTATATGTGGACACACTTTTAAAGTATTGCTCACTAATGCTCACTTACTTTCCGTGTCCGGTCAAATATATATTCTTCAATGGTTTACAGCAGAGATGGCTTTTGTCAGAGTTGCAGGGGCAGATCAACAGGTATTCAGGCTTCTGCGCTACACCATACTCACACAAAAAAGGTTTCCCCATTGCAGAAAAGACCCCCCTTTCGAGTACATACTAAGAAATTTATTTTTCAATAATTTATTGAATAAAAAGAGTATAAATTAATGGATACAAAATAAATATGAGCATGTGAGTTAAATAGACAATAGTTGTCACCGAGACGCCAAGGTCAAAATTGAATAGTAGGTGCTTCATAAACACGCAGTAAGCTAATCGATTTCCATCGGCCTGGTTAGGTTTGACTCCCTCGCTTGGAAATTATTTCGGAGTAATGTGTGACCCAGATGATCAATCCAGAAATTCGATTAATGTCCGGGGCCCAAAGTTTCAGTTATGACGATTTGATTACGCAATCTGATTATACTCGTATTCTCTAATCTTGATCAAAAGTTGAAAGTTAAACACTCAAATTGCTTAGTCCAATTAGATTAATTGAATCCAAGTTCAATTCTAAGTGTAGTTATTGAATAAAAAGAGTCTAAATTAATGGATACAAGATAAATATGAGCATGTGAGTTAAATAGACAATAGTTGTCACCGAGACGCCAAGGTCAAAATTGAATAGTAGGTGCTGCATAAACACGCAGTAAGCTAATCGATTTCCATCGGCCTGGTTAGGTTTGACTCCCTCGCTTGGAAATTATTTCCGAGTAATGTGTGACCCAGATGATCAATCCAGAAATTCGGTTAATGTCCGGGGCCCAAAGTTTCAATTATGACGATTTGATTACGCAATCTGATGTACTCGTATTGTCTAATCTTGATCAAAAGTTGAAAGTTAAACACTCAAATTGCTTAGTCCAATTAGATTAATTGAATCCAAGTTCAATTCTAAGTGTAACCATAGCAATTAATCAACCGTCCAAGAAAAATGCTGATTCAAAGAAATTCATTTCTTGGTTTTGTTCCCCTTGCCGAGATTCTAAGCAGCGCGCATGTTTTATGCAAGTGAAATATCCGATCTGAAAACTACAAAGCGAACCAATTTTAAATACTTAATGTACGTTCTTAATTCTAATCTGTTCCTCGTTTAACCTCAGGAGGTTTAGAGCAAAGAAATGCAACAATACGAGAAAAACGATCGAGTGCAATATTTCTGTAGCATAATTTAATCTGAGGCACGACATCGCATCTCTCAAGCATATCACACGCAAGGGGATACCCTCCTTCTCACTAGGCGAGAGTTATGAAGATCCACAGTCTATCATGATCCATAGTAAACACTAGGACTATAGCAATAGCAAAGTACTTAGGCGGATCCGAGTCAATGTACATTGGAGCCGGGGTCAAGCTCTATCATGCCAGAAAAATGGTACTTACTCGTATACCTGGGTACATTACCTGTAGCGATTTATGGGTAGAGTAATAATTATATCGTGTAACTTTGTTGATATTGTAATCAAGAGCACCGTGCTTGTTGGGTGGATTCTAAGACAAGTCTGAGAAGATTTCGACTCTCAATGGAGCCGTGACATAGGTGCTGAGCTAATGGGACTTGTACAAGACAAATGTTCTACTCCGACAGATATCAGTTTACGACGAACAACGTGCCATGTTGCCACGCAGCGTTAGCTGAAAATCGTTATACCTAGTTTCCTCAGAATTTGCAATCCCTCAACTAGGAGATACAAAAAGGGTTTCTTTATTTGCAAGGTCACTGTCACAAGCTGTGGCAAGGCAGTTTCCTCAGAATTTGCAATCCCTCAACTAGGAGATACAAAAAGGGTTTCTTTATTTGCAAGGTCACTGTCACAAGCTGTGGCAAGGTTTCGAGATGACAAAACCTGTGACTTCAGGGGTTGAATGGGTTGAACCCAAGTTTAGAGATGGATCAAAGTTGAGTCTCTCCTCGGTCACTGACTGAAGCTGTGTGTTTTTCTGTTCCTGTTGCATTTTCGTGTTTCATTGAGAGGTCTCTCAGATATTCATAGAGTTCTCTTCACGCGACTGTACTGTACTGTTAACAAGGATATAATTAGGTACTAATTGAATAGAGTACACCTTGAGGTGTGTAATACCTGTGATTATAAAATACCTAATAGGAATATACTCGTTTGCTAATGCATAGAGGATAACTAATAATGGTCCTTAGCATAATGTGTGTGCATTTAGCAGGGCCGCGGATACGTGAGAGTACATCAAGGTATTTGGCAAGGTTTCGAGATGACATAAAACCTGTGACTTCAGGGGTTGAATGGGTTGAACCCAAGTTTTAAGATGGATCAAAGTTGATATCCCTCTCCTCGGGCACTGACTGAAGCTGTGTGTTTTTCTGTTCCTGTTGCATTTTCGTGTTTCATTGAGAGTTCTCTCAGATATTCATAGAGTTCTCTTCACGCGACTGTACTGTACTGTTAACAAGGATATAATTAGGTACTAATTGAATAGAGTACACCTTGAGGTGTGTAATACCTGTGATTATAAAATACCTAATAGGAATATACTCGTTTGCTAATGCATAGAGGATAACTAATAATGGTCCTTAGCATAATGTGTGTGCATTTAGCAGGGCCGCGGATACGTGAGAGTACATCAAGGTATTCAATGCACATACGGTCCCTATGCTGGCACAAATTAGAAAGTTCATTGCTGTGATTTGTAGAACGGAAATCTTAAGAAGATTTTCCCGATTTTTTAGATTGTTTTTGGTAGGGCCCTAATGCTCTTCATAAGTTTACAATTTTTAGAATTGCCAGGAGCCAGGAGTGCTAATTTTGACGCATAATTTCTGATATTTCAATTAGGTAATGATTTCTGAATTTTTAAGTTCTTCGTATAGCTAAAACTTTATTAAAGAAGGAAACGAAATATTTCCTCAAGTACTCAACTAGGGCACAAAACAAAAGTCAAACCTCGTTTTGCTCCAGATCAAGGCCTCCCTAGTTGAGAACCTGGTTAGAGTGTGAACATGAACTTGCGGGAACTTAATGTTTTAGTTTTTATCTCCTCTGCGTTCTCAGTGCTGTCTTGAAGAACAATTATTATGTCTATAAAAAATTCAATATTCAATATAGAGGTTTAAGTATCCTCTTCAAGCGAAGAAAGATACACGAAATTCTTTAGATGTGCTAAGTACTTGTATAATGGACGCAGTATTTATAACATCGGGTACTGTATGCGATAATCTTGATAGAGATTGCCTGAGGCTTTAACCTCGGCTTTCATCAAACATCAAACTTTGTTGCGTCTTCTTTTATTTTTTCCAGGTTACATAATGTACGGCAGAAACTGAAGTATTGAATCTGGGAGGACTTATTTCGTGATGGTACAACTTTTTGATATTTCTTGCGGATACCTGTGGATATTTATATCTATAGATCAGGTCTGAGTATGGCTATGCCTCTATCTCAGCTATCCCTATGGTTGACTGAATAAATGATCTATGTGCGCTGTAACTATCGGAGCATTTTGTCGAAACCATTATCACTTTATATTGGAATAGCCTAATCTGTAACCATGTGAGCAGCAATCACAGAAGACGGTCAGTCTTTTAGAAACTGATGTGACCTCTGAAAGTGATATAAAAGTTTGAATAATGAAACTCGACAATCTCCCCATTGCCAATTTCATCTCTGATATGATTGATCATGAATTTCAAAACTTTACAAATATCACAATCAATGTATCAATACACCACTCGTTCGGTTTAGAATTATCGGCTTTGGAACTTTTTTTAATCCTCAATATTGTACAACGCTGTCTTCTAGATACAGACTAGTCAACGACACACTTGAGATAATGGCACCTACGATGTTTAATCTACAAGTCCAGCATCCAACATGAATGGCATCAGCGCAATAAAATAAAAAATAATACAGATACAGTTTCAGATTTGAACAGTGATGACATCACCAGTGCTGAGGCTGTGGTTCATGGAACCCAAACAGATATAGGAAAGGTCAACCAAGACTACAGAGACAATAACATCAATGTAAAGTTTGAGAACAATACAATATGTACGTTTGTAACACAGGGTGACTAGAGTCCTGATCAATACAATCTTTGAACTTGGAACCAGAGAGTCAATGGAAATAAACTCTGCCACATAAAGTTCAAGAAATTATCGCTCGAACTAAGCGTAGGCCTGTGGAAACGGTACAAAACAGGTATGTAGGTACCTCTACCAATTGTGTAGGTATGTAGGTACCTACCGACTAAACCTACTTAAACAGTTAACACCACGAATTAGAAAAGATACTTCTGCATAAATTAAGAACCACCATTTTCAAATAGTACCTATGTATCTATATTAATGAACTAATATTAAACCATGTGTATCCGTATACCTATCTATGTTAGGCAAGTTTTAACATCCTAGATCTTACACTCAGATCAAGATAATCTCAAATATGTGAGAAGACCATAAGTGTTTAAGTCTTTTCTGTTATTGTTGGCGTTTAGTGTTTGTCCTTTTGTCTCGAACTAAGCGTAGGCCTGTGGAAACGGTACAAAACAGGTATGTAGGTACCTCTACCAATTGTGTAGGTATGTAGGTACCTACCGACTAAACCTACTTAAACAGTTAACACCACGAATTAGAAAAGATACTTCTGCATAAATTAAGAACCACCATTTTCAAATAGTACCTATGTATCTATATTAATGAACTAATATTAAACCATGTGTATCCGTACCTATCTTTGTTAGGCAAGTTTTAACATCCTAGATCTTACACCCAGATCAAGATAATCTCAAATATGTGAGAAGACCATAAGTGTTTAAGTCTTTTCTGTTATTGTTGGCGTTTAGTGTTTGTCCTTTTGTATGCAATGCTTACAGCTTTTAGTACCTATTATTACTTTTATTGGATGTTTAAACTTGTTTATGTAATTTTGAAGTTAACAAAAAGCGTGGGTTGTTCTAGAATTCTAGATTAACTTCGTGGTAGATTCTTGTTTCTAAGCAGTTGAAATTGTTCACTATTTTGAAACAATCGCCAGCGTTTTTGCAACATTTTAGATAAAATTTGAAAATCACGTGTTTTAAAGAGTTGTACTCATGAAAGAAATTTCATTCATGGAATGAAAAAGATAACAAAACCAAAGCAAAATACCTAAGTAGGTAATCAAAATTATAGTAAGTAAATACCTACGACAAGATTCCAAGTTTAGGACAATAAAATAATCCATTTTGACTACAAAAACTGAGGGATCGTGTCATTTTTAATGCCTCATCAAGAAAGAAAGACACTCTAAATTTATTAAAGATCGGCGATTTACTTGTAAAGATGTAAAGTTATAATCTTGTTTGACGCACTCTGTAGATATGGATAGGACTAGGAGAATCCTCTATCGACCTATTATATGGCTAGGTATATTGTATTAGCAGATACTGACGCTGTCTCTCCTGAAGACACACGTCAGTCCGACCAGATCCTACATACAGATAGTCAACTTAATGGCCAAGGAGAGCTTCACTAAAGACATGTACCACGCGAATTAAGACAATCTTTTTCTTGTTGCTCGGGCTTGATCCAAATAGTGCTCTGAGAATGTTGTTCCTATGGACACTAATAATCTGCTTGCAATCTCTAGATATTATATCTCACCAATATACAGGATCCTGCCGATGAGCGCACAGGTATTATAGATTATCAGTTGTAGTGAACAACGCAATGTAGCTTGTACATGATCAGGGTTTTTTACAACAAGAATACGTCTCAGACTCTCAGATGACATCTGAACACATGGAAATTTCTAAATTACCTATCTCTTAAATGCCGAAATCTCGTCAAAGTGATGTTATCATTCCTTAGCACAACTTGAATCATGTGTACAACCCGTACCCTACCATTTGAATAAATTTTGATGCATTGTTTATTTTGAGAATGTCTAGAAAAAACTACTGCAAGACCTGGATAGGTATGCCCAATTCACAATGATAGTCCATTATCTTTATAAAGGAGATATCTACTCGAATTTTGAAAGTGCCAGTAACCGTTAACCACTCAATCACAACGTATCAGATAAGGCTCTCGTACCCTACCATTTGAATAAATTTTGCATTGTTTATTTTGAGAATGTCTAGAACAAAACTACTGCAAGACCTGGATAGGTATGCCCAATTCACAATGATAGTCCATTCATTATCTTTATAAAGGAGATATCTACTCGAATTTTGAAAGTGCCAGTAACCGTTAACCACTCAATCACAACGTATCAGATAAGGCTCCTTCTATGATCCTTATAAATGGTTCTCATTTCTCAAGTTCTCTCAGACTGCAGAATGACAGAACTTCAGAATTCTGAGATAATTCGCATAGAAATGAAAGATATTCCAGCGCAACCAGTAGTAGGTAGTTATGAAGAGCAGATCACAGATGTGCCCTAACGTTATGACCACTGACACGGTAATAACCTTTCCTCTAGTCTTGTTATCAGTTATCTATCATCAACACTCACATATGATTGCCATTATCATCCATCATGAGAATTTATATCACTTGCAGACTGTTTAGCTCTTATAAATGGTTCTCATTTCTCAAGTTCTCTCAGACTGCAGAATGACAGAACTTCAGAATTCTGAGATAATTCGCATAGAAATGAAAGATATTCCAGCGCAACCAGTAGTAGTTATGAAGAGCAGATCACAGATGTGCCCTAACGTTATGACCACTGACACGGTAATAACCTTTCCTCTAGTGTTGTTATCAGTTATCTATCATCAACACTCACATATGATTGCCATTATCATCCATCATGAGAATTTATATCACTTGCAGACTGTTTAGCATCTCCTATGGATTCTGTAGATCCTGGTCATACATTTACACCAAGATGCAGAGATATCGCACGTACATACACTTCAATATCGGTAAATTCAGTAAAGTGAGTTACTTTACTGAATCTCTGAACGGTATGAGGATTCGAAAAGCATTTCTTTATTCCTGCTCTAATCATTTTTGGTTCATCTCTTCTCGACTTCTCATGGTAAATTAAGGCGGGAAACTACTCAGGTGTAGATAAATACCTCGGTACGGTTTTACAACTTCTTTATAAGCTCTGATAAATGAGACTGTACTACAAGTACACATAACAAACAAACAAAAGTGTGTATCTTGCAAAACAGAAGGTCATGAATGGGATTTTTACGTCATGCAATTTGGCAGTAATGAAGTAAGTACGTGTATGACGTGAAGCTCAAGAAAAAGAGCTTTAAAAATGTCGTTACCTACTTAGCTGAAAATAATTAGAAAACTTGTCAACTCGTGTTAAGACTTCTTGCTCCCATTGTACTTTACTGAATCTCTGAACGGTATGAGGATTCGAAAAGCATTTCTTTATTCCTGCTCTAATCACTTTTGGTTCATCTCTTCTCCACTTCTCATGGTAAATTAAGGCGGGAAACTACTCAGGTGTAGATAAATACCTCGGTACGGTTTTACAACTTCTTTATAAACTCTGATAATAATGAGACTGTACTACAAGTAGGTACACATAACAAACAAACAAACAAGAGTGTGTATCTTGCAAAACAGAAGGTCATGCACGGGATTTTTACGTCATGCAATTTGGCAGTAATGAAGTAAGTACGTGTATGACGTGAAGCTCAGGAAAAAGAGCTTTAAAAATGTCGTTACCTACTTAGCTGAAAATAATTAGAAAACTTGTCAACTCGTGTTAAGACTTCTTGCTCCCATTTTGCATAATTATTATTCTTCACTCTCCAAGTTGAAGACATTATTTTTCTGCGTTAGCTTCTCGAAGAAAGTTTCGAAAAGCTCCTTTTTCATAAGTTCCTTTTTTCAGTGAATTAAATTTTTTGGTATAAAAAGCCTGTGAATAAACTTAATAAAGTCCTAAAACTGTTAAGGTAAAGAGTTTCTGGTATCCGACTATTAAAAACTGTCTCTTAAGCAGAACGGCTTGAAAGATGTGCGTTGCGTTACGTCGGTGAATAAGTAATGCTCAGTACCTAGTTGTGTGCCTTTTACCAGGAAGATATGAATAGCAGTTTGACTAAATACCAAGTCCTATGTATACATAGGCTGACCATACGTCCCGCTTTCGGCGGGACAGTCCCGCTTTGGAGCCTCTGGTCCCGCTGTCCCGAGAAATCCTCTGGGGACGCTAAAATGTCCCGCTTTCGCCCAAAGTCCCGATATTGTCCCGCTTTAGCTGGTCCTTTTCTGGACAAAATTTGCACCACCATTTTCGTGTTCCTGGTAAAAAGACCTTTAATTTGATATATAGGTCGACCAGGTTTGGATAAGTCCTTCTATGGGGACAGACAGACAGACAGACAGACCGAGCGAGCGAGCGAGTGACAGACACCGAGGCGAATACAATAGTCCGTCCCTTATACCTTTTTATTACTATTGTAATAGTAAAGGGAGGACGGACTAAAAACTGTCTCCTAAGCAGAACGGCTTGAAAGATGTGCGTTGCGTTACGTCGGTGAATAAGTAATGCTAAGTAGTTGTGTGCCTTTTACCAGGAAGATATGAATAGCAGTTTGACCAAGTACCAAGTCCTAAGTACACAATGCACGTGGTGCATTTGGACAGTGTGAAATGGGTTTATCATCTTCAAACCAGCGTTCACCTCTGTCAATAAAGAGTCGAATGAAATTTATGACCGCAGTTAGGAAACTTTTTATACACTTTGTTGTTCTTCCACAGACCAATTCTATTGTGGTTCTCGGCGTTTACTGGCCCTTTCAAGGTGTAACGTGTAGTGTGTGCTTCAATAGACGAGACGTTCAAAGCCAAATACCTAATTATTTGGTAAACGGTAGCTATGGTTGTACATGTACATACATGTCCACAGTACGTGTATAAACATTTTAAATGGAAGGAGTACTTAAGGCTCTTTGTTTGTTAGTAGTGTGTGCTTCAATAGACGAGACGTTCAAAGCCATCAAATACCTAATTATTTGGTAAACGATAGCTATGGTTGTACATGTACATACATGTCCACAGTACGTGTATAAACATTTTAAATGGAAGGAGTACTTAAGGCTCTTTGTTTGTTAAGCAGATCATCATAGTTTTGAACACCTATGTCTTTGAATGTCTTCATACAAGTCAAATGGGTCAAAAACATTAAAAACTTTTCAGTTTATAGTATACTTGTGGGAATGGTATCAAAAGTCTAAACATTCTTTATTTATTTTCAGAAAGGATTTCGATGTTCTGCAAGATCCTCAGATGGGACAGATCGGTCTCTACTAGAAGGGTAGCACTTTGCCGGGCCTCACCTCTCCTAATAGGAATATATTGGTAATAAAATACATATTTATCATAATAGATGAAAACAGAGTTTGTTTTTTGCTCAACCAGCCGAGCTGACATAAACATGTTTTATGTGTTTGCAGAGTTCATTGCAGCAACACTTAAATAGGATCTTGTGTTACGGATCAGATTTATGAGGAACAGTTGTACAGTGTTGAAAAACGAAACATTTCTCCCGGGAGTGCAATTGAAAGCAGAGCAGAAGATTCCAACTTCTTTCTGAACTGCAAAATATCAGAGAAAAATGAGATGGTAGGTTGAAAGTTTTAAAAAAATTGGGAACATCCTAAGTCAAACCACTCATCAACAAATCTAAAATCCAGGTGTATGAAGTATGTATTCCGGATGGTGATGGTAATTTGGATGATGTCATTAAAACAGAGATAATGCAAATTTAAATATTGTAATCGCAATAAAATTCTAAAGTTATAATATAGGTGCTCGTACATATAGGTAGGTAGAACTGTTACCTATCTGTTAGCTTATAGATGATATTTATGGGGCATGATTTTCCTAAAAGGGCTTTTAGGCACTTACTTGAGAAATTGTAGTCATCCGCAAACATTTGACGACCAAAGAGTCCGAAGACCCTTAAACTTAAGTTTATCTTTAGATTTCATACATACGGGGGTCAAAGTTTAAAATTGGGAACATCCTAAGTCAAACCACTCATCAACAAATCTGAAATCCAGGTGTATGAAGTATGTATTCCGGATGGTGATGGTAATTTGGATGATGTCATTAAAACAGAGATAATGCAAATTTAAATATTATAATCGCAATAAAAATTCTAAAGATATAGGTGCTCGTACATATAGGTAGAACTGTTACTTATCTAATGTTAACTTATAGATGATATTTATGGTGCATGATTTTCCTAAAAGGGCTTTTAGGCACTTACTTGAGAAATTGTAGTCATCCGCAAACATTTGACGACCAAAGAGTCCGAAGACCGATTTGAAGCTGCGTTCATTCAAAGAAAGTACCTATGTACCTGTAGTAGTGTAGTATGTTGATAGAATTCTGCAGTAATAATTGTCGACATACGAAATTGAAATTTTATACCATAGCCTTCGTCATACCCGGTATAACTGTATCAATATTGTCAAGCTTTTGTTCAAAGCTCTAATTTTTATATGTTATAGGTTCAAAAGAACCACACTTCTTGGCAGTCGTATACCAGAGAGAGAAGAGAAAGAGGTATATTAGAAAATCTTCAACACAGAGAACTGGCGCTCGGCCAAAGTTCAAAATGGAAACAGCCTATCTGTTATACTCTGAACCTACCTATTTCAATAATAGCAGAATGATGACTCAAAATATATCTGGGAAGTTTAATTTCCAAACGAAGAAACAACGAGGCAAAATAAGTACCGTGCGGATAGGAGATTGCTCTGGTAAAGTAGAAGACCAAGAAGAAGAGGAAAAAAGTAAATTAGGTATGATTTGTTATGTTGGTAATAAATTTAGTGCCAAGTTTTTCAAGTTGTTTACTCGGTACGTTATGGAGCGCATCACTACGCCTGTCAGTATAATTGCAGTCATCTCTGCTGCTACTATACCACACTGACTCCTGAACACACAGCGTAGCTTTTGGCGATAGATTATAATTTATTAATGTACAAAATATGGTCTCATCATTCTGATCAACTTCAGAGGCTTTTATCAGATATTATTACAGGCACTTACTTGAGCAATCAATCAAAAGTGACTCTTACCATCCTCGAACCTAAAATCTCTTGAGAAATCTTGGTTGGATGAAAAAACGCGAAAACCTATTTTTTGCATATTCAATTTTATGGCAATTTTTTTCAATCAACTAGTATGAGTTTCAATCTCAGTAGTATGATCTCAGTACCTACTGGTATGCCCATTATGTTCCCACCTTGGGACAATAACCACTGGTTGAGCAGTGTGCTATCCTGTGTTGACTTCTCACCGATTTTTGCATATTCAATTTTATGCCAATTTTTTTCAATCAACTAGTATGAGTTTCAATCTCAGTAGTATGATCCCAGTACCTACTGGTATGCCCATTATGTTCCCACCTTGGGACAATAACCACTGGTTGAGCAGTGTGCTATCCTGTGTTGACTTCTCACCCGAGTGCTACAAGTTAACCAGAGCTGTCCTAAGATCTGTTCTCAATATTCTGCTTGTGCTTGTCTAATTAGAACCTTACCATATTAAGCTACGTGAACTTTTACAATTTCATAAAATTGCATAGAGGATAGAGGGCAACACCAGAGAGCTCTATAATCCTCTAGGTTTATAATATTGCACTTGGCCGCGGCATAATCTCACTCCTTCTATCCTCTAGGAATAATTCGTATTTATTGCCGGTAATGCTCCGGTATTATCGGATAATTTATCTCCTGGGTTCGCACACAGATATAATCCTCTAGGTTTATAATATTGCACTTGGCCGCGGCATAATCTCATTCCTTCTATCCTCTAGGAATAATTCGTATTTATTGCCGGTAATGCTCCGGTATTATCGGATAATTTATCTCCTGGGTTCGCACACAGATCTGGGCAAGATCAGTAAGAATCAAGATCTGATCAGTGTGATCTGAGATTTGACATAATCCGTGTCATTGTCACCAACAACACGTCGGCGTCAACTACAATACAATATAGTTGATGATGTTTACTGTACATATATGTATGTATCCAGGAGGTGTAAATTTTGAACTATAACAGTTTTCTCTTTATCAGTTTCAAAATCAAGTAAGGTAGCTTTTTGTTCAAAACAAATCACAACAAATATACACGCAAATTCAATATAGGTAGTATCCAGGAGGTGTAAATTTTGAACTATATATAACAGTTTCTCTTTATCAGTTTCAAAATCAAGTAAGGTAGCTTTTTGTTCAAAACAAATCACAACAAATATACACGCAAATTCAATATAGGTAGCTAGCTACTTATAGGATATGCTATGTAGAGAATTACAGATACATGAAACGGTTTGAATATTAAATTTCTCCATAGTTGTAGAACTTGGTAACGTACTCGTAAGTAACAATATGCTGGGAACAGAGAACAGTGAGAGATTCATGCATAAAAAATAGTTTCACTTTGGGCTTGACCAAAACCCAAGTTTGAACAATATTGAAATTGAAAAGAAATGGAAAGAAAAGAAGAAGATAAAAATGTGTGAACTTGTTTTTATTATTCAGAGAAGAAATAAAATAAACAAAACACATGTAAACAAACGAGTGAAAGAATGAAACAATAAAAAAACAACAACAGCAGAAGCAGAACTTTCAGCATCAATAGGAATAGAAATGAAGAAAAAGAATAGGTACACAGAAAATGCAGTAAATACAGTTGCATTTGTGTGCAAGCTAGAGAAATAAAAAATGCAAGAAACAAATATAGGAAATGCAGGTACACAGAAAATGCAGTAAATACAGTTGCATTTGTGTGCAAGCTAGAGAAATAAAAAATGCAAGAAACAAATATAGGAAATGCACGAAATGATGTAACCCAAGCAGCACGACCCAAGACCCAAGAGACCCTGAGATATTTACATGCCCCAAGTGTGGTCCTACTCACGATCAGGATAGCACGACGATACACAATCCTGAGTCCTCAGTCCTCCAACCTTATGAACTTGTGCAGGACTCAAACTGAATGTTTGATAGTTCTGTTGGTTTTCTTCGCAATAATAGATTAAGTACTTGATCGGCATAGCGGAATGCAGGAATATTTCAAATTTGCTACGCTTGCTAGACTTTTGTTATTTTTACTTGAGTTTGCAGAATAATTTCTTGGACTTTACATCATTGATTGTACTGATATAGAAGTCATTCATATCCGCAAATCACGGATTGTGATAGAGGTATTTATTATATTGAATTATTATTTTGAAATCCATATCTCATTGTAACCCTTGAGCTTTGGATAGGTTGGAAACATTATAACATAATAAAAGCCCCATGAATAAAATTATTGCTTAGTTCATAAATTATTGTCATTGATGCTACTGTACAGAGTAGAAATCTTTTCAATATATGCCGAACTGATTTGAATGATCGATAATTAGGTACCTACTTGTCACGAGAAAATTCTAATACTTAAAAGTAAAAGGGCATAAAGAAATTGGCAGTCCTCATGGAACAGTGTGCCCAATGGAAATAAATTAAAGTCTATAAAACCAAACATTGAGAAATGGCCATCATCCAATAGAAAAAATCGCCTAGAAGAAGTTGTTTTAACAAGAATGCGAATAGGACATACCAGACTGACTCATAGCTACCTATTCACGAGGTCCCCCCAACCTACCTGTCGATGCGGTGACATCCTCACCACAGTCAAGCACATTCTCACCTGCCCACTGGACATTCAATTACGTTCCTCCCTCCCTAACCCGCCGTCACTTACCGATGAAACCACCGGGGTCGACGCAAAATTTAAACCCAATGAGGAACCGGCGCGAACGACATGCACAAAACATTGTTAAAGCGCCTAATGGAAAAAAATCTGGTGTGAACATCACACGACTTTCTATTACATTTGCAGAATACGTAGGTATTTGAAAAGAAATAGAAAATAAAAATGTAATAAAAGGGAAATTTGTTGACACAGGGGAGTATCGAACCCGCAACTTCTCAAATGTAAGTCAGAGAGTGCTAAAAGTAGCACCATTCGATTCCGCGTGAAAAATCACATGGGATCAACTATTCACATGCTTATTTGGTAACGGTTCACAAATAAAAGGGAATTTGTTGACACAGGGGAGTATCGAACCCGCAACTTCTCAAATGTAAGTCAGAGAGTGCTAAAAGTAGCACCATTCGATTCCCCGTGAAAAATCACATGGGATTAACTATTCACTTGCTCATTTGGTAACGGTTCACGAATAAAAGGGAAATTTGTCGACACAGGGAAGTATCGAAACCGCAACTTCTCAACCGTAAGTCAGACAGTACTAAAAGTAACACCATTCGATTCGGCGTGAAAAATCACATTGACTAGAGTATTCACATCCGAATGACCAAATGTTTTCGATATCTCTTACCGTTTATACGAAATAAGGGTTAAGCAACAATCACTTTGGTTAATATCAGGATGGGTGACTATCAGATTTTTACCAAATTGTTACAGTCGCGTCCTTGGAACATAATAGGGTAGGAGAGGTTCTTGACTTTCCCCTCCTCCGCTGTGCTTTTTCTTGATAATGTTCTTCTTGCATTTCCTCAGGATGTCGTCTTTGGTGGCCTCCTTGCTCTTGTCTGGCTTGGAGGCGATACGGGGATCTGTAAACAAAATAATGTCATTAAGAAATGAGATAATACTGCTAATTAATACATAAGTAGAATAGAATGGAACATATCTTGTTTATTTTGCCGCAAACCTGTTTATCATGCGAATAGGACATACCAGACTGACTCATAGCTACCTATTCACGAGGTCCCCCCAACCTACCTGCCGCTGCGGTGACATCCTCACAGTCAAGCACATTCCCCCCTGCCCCCTGGACATTCAATTACGTTCCTCCCTCCCTAACCCGCCGTCACATACCGATAAAACCACCGGGGTCGACGCCCTAATGTCGCTCCTGAAGTCCCTGAACATCTTCGACAAAATTTAAACCCAATGAGGAACCGGCGCGAACGACATGCACAAAACATTGTTAAAGCGCCTAATGGAAAAAAAAGTGCATAGCCGATTATTACAATAAGCTTTTCCTAGATTAATCTGTTCTTAAATTTGATAATGTAAGCTGTAGCTTTTGAATTTATTTGAATTCCTTGAAAAAGTGAGTTATTATTTGAAATAAAATGCATTTCAAATTTGCATTAAACGTTAAAAATCATTTGTTTATTCTAATTGAACTTTATTTGCAATTGTTAATACCTAGATAATTATTTTGTGTTTGCAGTTAGAAACATGGTCAGTTGGTCATCATTTTATGTAAAAACAAATAGGTAAATAAATGAGTTTCGGGGCGCCCAAGGAAAAACTAAATTAACATCGTCACATTTTATCAATTGCCAACAAATTAATAATAATAATATCGCCAATATTTAATAATTAGTTTTGATAGCTCAAGGCTAAACATGTGCCATCATCATATGGTTCAATTTTCAGACCTCATACCAATGTCAATTCGAATGTAGGTTACCTATGTCAACAGTGTGACAATTCAGACACTCGTCACATTAGTAGGGTACTTTTCTATAAATAGGTTATAGTTATTTGGTACTTTTGGCACATCCACTAAAATATTATTGACTGCTCTGTCTCGCTTCCTTCCTTTTATTCTGTCATCTGGTACATATTGGGAAAATTGGATCTCCCTCTCGCTTTCTTTCTTTTTGTCTCTCTCTCTCTCTCCTTTCTTGACCACCGCTCTAACTTCTATTGAGGTTGGTTACTAGTAGAGGTGTTCCTTTCGGGAAACTTGAAACTGAGCACTGGAAAATTGACCACTGCTCCAATGGTCAATTTTCCAGTGGTCAGTTTCGTGAAAGGAAAATACACCTTTGGTCGGTTTCACCAATATTTTTTTCAGCCCCCAGGAGGCCTGTTATATAAGGTATCAGCCTGGTAATTTCCATTTATATTGGCCTTACAGGGCTGTTACTCTAACAGGCTGTTAGGTACTAAAAAGAATATTGGTGAAACCCATCCTTTAACTACAACACAATACATACCTTTAATCCCAACATTGACGAAAAATTGACCAAGGCGGACAGTGCCCCATAACCTACTCTAAAGACAAAGTCCATCGTCTATTCACCCAGTCTGGTGGGGATCTATATCCGGTGGTCACATTAAAAAAACAGGAAAGTTGGCACCTTGTGAAGAAATAAATATGATCTAATGGGAACACCTCGTAGTAATAACGTCACTATAGAGAAGACTCCGGGGTAGCCTGTAGCCTCCTACCTAACCCAACGTATGAATGAACTTATAAATCATGCAGCCGACTGCTCGCATGGGACGCAACTACGACAGACCACTGGTTCCGAGTAACCCTTTGTGTGTCCGAAGTCCGGGACCGGAGAGGGTGTAAGGTTTGAGGTTCCGTTAGTTCCATAGCCGATCATTACAATAAACTTTTCCTAGATTAATCTGTTCTTGAATTTGATAATGTAAGCTGTAGCTTTTGAATTTATTTGAATTCCTTGAAAAAGTGAGTTATTATTTGAAATAAAATGAATTTCAAATTTGCATTAAACGTTAAAAATCATTTGTTTATTCTAATTGAACTTTATTTGGAATTGTTAATACCTAGATAATTATTTTGTGTTTGCAGTTAGAAACATGGTCAGTTGGTCATCATTTTATGGAAAAACAAATAGGTAAATAAATGAGTTTCGGGGCGCCCAAGGAAAAACTAAATTAACATCGTCACATTTTATCAATCGCCAACAAATTAATAATAATAATATCGCCAATATTTATTAATTAGTTTTGATAGCTCAAGGCTAAACATGTGCCATCATCATATGGTTCAATATTCAGACCTCATACCAATGTCAATTCGAATGTAGGTTACCTATGTCAACAGTGATACAATTCAGACACTCGTCACATTAGTAGGGTATACTTTTCTATAAATAGGTTATAGTTATTTGGTACTTTTGGCACATCCACTAAAATATTATTGACTGCTCTGTCTCGCTTCCTTCCTTTTATTCTGTCATCTGGTACATATTGGGAAAATTGGATCTCCCTCTCGCTTTCTTTCTTTTTGTCTCTCTCTCTCTCTCCTTTCTTGACCACCGCTCTAACTTCTATTGAGGTTGGTTACTAGTAGAGGTGTTCCTTTCGGGAAACTTGAAACTGAGCACTGGAAAATTGACCACTGCTCCAATGGTCAATTTTCCAGTGGTCAGTTTCGTGAAAGGAAAATACACCTTTGGTCGGTTTCACCAATATTTTTTTCAGCCCCCAGGAGGCCTGTTATATAAGGTATCAGCCTGGTAATTTCCATTTATATTGGCCTTACAGGGCTGTTACTCTAACAGGCTGTTAGGTACTAAAAAGAATATTGGTGAAACCCATCCTTTAACTACAACACAATACATACCTTTAATCCCAACATTGACGAAAAATTGACCAAGGCGGACAGTGCCCCATAACCTACTCTAAAGACAAAGTCCATCGTCTATTCACCCAGTCTGGTGGGGATCTATATCCGGTGGTCACATTAAAAAAACAGGAAAGTTGGCACCTTGTGAAGAAATAAATATGATCTAATGGGAACACCTCGTAGTAATAACGTCACTATAGAGAAGACTCCGGGGTAGCCTGTAGCCTCCTACCTAACCCAACGTATGAATGAACTTATAAATCATGCAGCCGACTGCTCGCATGGGACGCAACTACGACAGACCACTGGTTCCGAGTAACCCTTTGTGTGTCCGAAGTCCGGGACCGGAGAGGGTGTAAGGTTTGAGGTTCCGTTAGTTCGGGACCGGAGATGGTGTAAGACTGTGTCCACACATAGTCGACGCCGTCGATCGATGATCGATTGGTGAAGAGGTGAATCTATGCTGTCGAGGCGGTGTATGGTTTCAGTCGACGTCGCGTCGATCGACAGCTTCGAATATGTGTTGGCGACATGCTACCCGCCTCCCCACATTAATCTATGACAGCCCGAGTGGGGCCGGGAAAAGTCAGCCAGCAGCCAGATTGCCCAGACGGTCACCCATCCAGATACACAATACCAGCTGAGCATAACTTTACTCAACTTCAGTGATCAATATGGAACTGGGGCATTCAACGTCCTGTTGGGCCGTTTCGTTGGCGCTGCGCCGACTGCCTCAAAAAGAAGGTGTACTATCGAGAAGAAGACCACAACGGGTCAACATTTTTATTATTATTTTGCATGCTTTGGCTTATGAATTTGGTTAACTTTGCCTATATATGTAGCTATACAGTATAACAGACTTGCATTAATTACTAACCTAATGTTCCATCTCTCTCGCAATGCAGCCTCCGTTCCGGCCGTGTTAGACAAAGACTACAGTATAACAGACTTGCATTAATTACTAACCTAATGTTCCATCTCTCTCGCAATGCAGCCTCCGTTCCGGCCGTGTTAGACAAAGAGCGTTCCAATGCCCACACACCAATATATTTTCGTCTTAAATGTAAAATAGAAGGAATAGGGTTTGGCTACAGCCTAAATTAAAAAAAAGTCTCTAAGCTTCTTATTTGCCACCCACTTGCCAATTGTTTGCAAAATTTATACTGGGTGATGGAAGTCGATGAAATGCACTGTGAACATCAGGAAAATCATGTAGGTATGCATTTTTTTTTTTTTTTTTATTTTATTATTATTTTTTTTTTTTTAACTTTGATAGAGGGAACTGTAACAACGAAGGTATTGGGGACGCCCAAATTGAAGAGACAAGCAGGACAGGATAGGACAAATCCAGTCGTTCCGAGAACGAACCTCATCCTTTTGGGGTAATGTTCACCCCGACCGTGAATTGAACCTGAGACCTAGCGTTAACAAGTGAGGCGCGCTACCTTCGAAGCTAGATAGGCTGCCTATAGTTTGTTAATGGTCACTCCAAGCCAATGTACACCCGGTATTTCTTGTCAGAAAATTACAAAGTTAAAATATTTATTCTTAAATCTCGAGATCTGCATATTTATTGCCTCAGATCCGGGGAGAAGTTTTTTAATTCTGTGAAGATGATGACGATTAGCCGATTCATAGCTGACCTATCTGATATCTGACTAGGCTGCGGCTTGCAATACGAGATAAAGGTTGAAATCTTCCTGTTTGGAGTCTTGGAGTTACGCGGGGGTGTGAGTCTGTCTGTCCGTAGGTGTGCTGATTATTAGGCCGGCCGACCATCTCTATCTGGATTCATCTCTGTCCATGGGCTGAAAATGCAGATCGACAGGGGGAACTAGGTATTAGTGCTACTTTCCGTTTAAAATCATATGGCGGATAAAAGAAAGTTTCCATAAGACCCTAAAACCTACCGAACCCAATGTTCTCAGTTCAGATAACGAATTTTCCTCGTTAATTCCTTTTTTCTTGTTCTTTTTTTTCTATTTCCTTGTGACTGAAAATGTCTTTGTTCTTGTTCCATTTCATCATATCATGGGTGTCAATATTGGCAGCGTTCTTTACATATTATCAACTAAACATTGCAGTTTTGCATGGCATCCGAGCACGTGAACTAAAAATATCTAATATCTATTTTAGTCATTAGGGTAACGAAAATTCATTATTTGATAACGGAAAAAAGTACACTCAGAAAAGAACAAAGAAAAAAATGCCACCGCAGTCTAAACCTCATGGGTGTTCATTTCAAAATCATTAAAAAAATAAATAGAAAGCAAAAAATCGGACGTTGATCCCCAGGACCTTTGAAGTTTTTCCTTTGTTTAACGACCACTGTCCGTCATTATAAACCGAGATAGCGAGATTAAAATGCATAGCTCTGATTAAGTATACATACCTTGGTACCTTATTATAAAATAACTGGCACAAGCCAATAGTTAAACCCAGGAATTACTTGACATTGTTTAACCCTGACCATCCTATAATGAAACTGAACAATACCCGTCCCAGTACTTACTTATTTGTAATTTTCAGTCCAACGTAAGTATTCGAGGTACATCGCATTATCCTCTATCGGCCTGAGATCACATCTCACTTATCTTTATCTCTCCGTAATAGTAATAAGTATAATAGTAAAATTATACACTACGTTAAACATATTGGTGAGCGCCATAGATAGGGCTGAAGCTTCAAATAGTGGACAGATTTTGTTTTGAAGAAAGAGGCAAAGCAAAATAATTTTAAGAACTTAAGGACAACAGAGATTTTGAAAAATAACCCCAAGAAAATGGTTGAATCTCACCTGGCGGTGAATCTTTAAGCGTTTATTAGTAAATTTCATGTATATTCATCCTATCTCTTTGGACAACCACCAAAATAATGGCCACTCTGGTGAACTACCTATCTATCTCGTGACCTATCTAAATCTAATGGTTTTTTAGTTACTTTCTATCACACTTCTACATAACTATATAAATGATCCAATACCTACTCATCTATCCATACATTCCATACATTTATCCTAAAATTTGTAGGATGACCACTTTGGGTAGATCTCCCCTACAAGGAGTTAATAAAAATATATAAACTGAATCAAGATTACCTATAATATTATTATAGAGATAAAAAGATTAAGAAGAAATTCACATTACAAACATGCAGGTTTGGTGCGCTATTGCTCTCTGTGCATAATAGCTGCATTCTATTATAATTCTTCTGAAAAGAAACGATGAAAAAACGATTAAAATTTTTAACGTTGCAATTTTTTCTCTTTCTTTCTTAAAAAAACATAAAAAATAAAAATCAGGAAAAAAGAAGAATACTGGAGATGAACTCTTATATCTCGAGGAACATAGGTTCTTCACGCATAGCTGAATCTTTACAGATTTGTATTTACCTCAGACAGGGTGGTGGTAGCTGAAATTTGGCATCCTGAGAAACGGTCTTTTAATTGTTATCTATATTGTTAAACACGATTAAAACTATCAGAGTTCCAAAAGTTTCTACCCAAAAACATCTCTCAAATTACACACTGCTGAAGAGCTAATACGCTGCTCCTGATGCTGTTGCTAATTGCGATTATTATTCATCGTATTATGCTTCTTTTGCTCAAATTCAAAAAGACCTACAAGTTCACAAAAGGAAATTGGCTATCCTACACAACTATAGTTTTCAGTCGATTAACTGAATCTGTTCAGTGCAGTCACGATCACCCTGTAGAGTTTGAAATCCGCCGATGATATTTTTCGTAACTTATCCTACCTATCTCAACTCGGCCTCCTCCTCCTCCTCCTATTCTTCTTCTCCTCCTTCTTTTTCTTCTTCGTCATTCTAAACTGCAGTGCTATTATAGTTCGGACTGACTCTATCTGATTACTATTATTCTAGATCAAGACTCATGGACCTTGGACCAGAACTGTTCGGGTAAGAACCAAGAAGGTACTCAAAGAAATCATCGGGATCACAACAGCTTATGTTAAGTCGAGCTGAAAATGTGTTCCGCAGATCGAACTGCATGGCCGAAGGATCTAGGAAAAATGGCAGACGAAAATGTCTGGTGTTTTACTGATGGTGTTTCACAGGCTGGTATGACGGTTCCATCAGTAGGTACTGCCAATGTTGCATTGGGTTTGCAATTTTTTGCTGAAAGCTCCACAAACCACAATTTCTATATATAAATAACAGACTGAAAAATGTTGATCTAGTTATACTAGGTGTGGGTAGAAAGAAAATAGAGAAATGCTATAGGGAAAAGTGCACATCCACCATATTTTCTAGCTTGCGGTGCGTAGGAAGCATTTTATTCATTTTCATTTTTAACTAATTATTAAATACCTATTGAATTTAATTAACTTCACTTTTTTCATTTCCATCAAACACACAATATTTAGGTAGATATGAATTTGAAAAATTCATAGATAATAAATAGATATGAATTTTACGAGTATTCATTTATTTTTACCTAGGTACTTGCAAAAATTTTCAAATGTGTTTATCTAACTCACTCACTAGGTATACCTACCTACTTGATATTTATACGTGGTTAGGTAACTAGGCAGGTATTTGTTTTTTGTTTTTTTTTTTTTTTTTTTTTTTTTTCTTCTCCTTGCTCTCATTCTCCTTCATTTACCCTATTTCTTTATCTTTCTCTTCTTTTTTCCTTTCCGTATCCACTTTCTCTCTCCTCTTCCTCTCTTTTCTCTTTCCTTCCTTTCTAATTATTTATCTTTCACTCAGCTCCCATGGCGTAGTGGTCACTGCGCTCCCGTCTCTCCTCCCCACATCTCCCTCCTCCTCTCTTCTGACCCTCCCTCTCGCCTCTCCTCTCTCCTCCCCTCATCCCCCTCTCTTCCCTCATCACTTCTTTCTTCTTCTCCCTCCTCCTCCTCTCTCTTTTCTTCCTCTCTCCCCCCCCCCCCCCCCTTTTTGGGAATCCGTTTCAAAACGAATCTAAGTAGGTAGGAGGTATATTGGTAAATTCTTACAAAATCCAGGTTAACAGTAAAGTTTTGTTTTAAACCATCGACTTACTTTGTGAAGGTGGATACACCCAATTAAAATATTCCTACAATCTTAATAATAATAAACTAGTCCAAACTTTCATAATAGGAAAACGTTATACTTTTTAACGGCGTTAATTCTTGACCCGGGGTTCAACGATCGCTTATCTTTTTATTATTTGAAAGAAAAATATAACAGGTAGGTAGTTGACACATTTTTTTCTCTACATTAAAGTAAAATTATTTAAAAAAAATCTTGCAATAAAAAAGAAATTTTTACAGGTGTTATAGCACAATGGTTTCTCGTGTTTTGATGTTTGGTTACTGATTCAGAGATGGGCAAGTATACATATAATTATAAGGTATGTATGTGTAAGTTATTGGATCAAAAAGTCCAGCAGTATATAAGACACTAGTGGTTGACCCGTCCTTTGTACGGGATCAGCGTGGCATAAGAGTCATAACTTTGAGGTGCTGCCATTTTGAATCGGGATAGAATATGACAAATTCACATAGCCTATGTCAACCTCAGTACTCTTCTCAACAACCACAAAAAATTTCATCAAAATCGGTCAAGCCGTTTTTAAAATACATATATGTATACTGTATTAGTATTAGGTGTACGAGTACCTAGGTATTAGGTAGAGCGAAAATTCAATACCTTCTCAAAGCGGAAAACTTTGAAAATGAAGAAGTTTGCGTAAATTTCGACCTATTTCGGTCCGTGTTGGGGCTTCAACCAAATCCCCACTGAAATAGTTCATTCAGAAAAACAAAAGATTGGGAACTTTCCACTAAATTTGAAATTAGATTCGCATGATATACAATACCCATTTCGTTCGGGGAAACAACGGCATTTTTCAAAAACAATAAAAAATCCACAGTTCGAATTAAAGCTACATAAAAACTGCATATGAAAATGAAAAATACTGAAGTGTTCCCGAAATGCAATGAAATTATCAAATTCATCAAAGCGAACCCAAACCCTTTTAGTCTGCATCGAACTTAACTTACCTTTAAAATAGCTATTCTAGTAACTACCAAGTACTTTCCTATAGTTAAGAGCTCTTTTGACAGTTGAAATCACGAGTGTTTGCACAGTATCGAGGAAAATTTCAATATTAGATATTATTTTGAATATATTGAACGTTTTTAAAATTTTTAATATAGTCCAACCATTCTCCCAACGATGAGAAAACTCTACGATTTCCCAGTCATCGATGTTAGGGAGAAGACACATTCATGTCCCCTACGATAAAGGTAGATAAGTACATACATAGGTAGATATACCTATACACCTACATATTTTATGTAGATTTGGGTAATACAACATTTTCTTACATCTGAACATAAACAGGTAGGTATATTCCAAAGAACTGAAAGGCTTTCAGCCGAAATAAAATATTAATGAGAATAAAAATTGAAAAGTTCGATGTTGTGCATGTCACAGAAACTGAAAAACAAAAGAAAAGCTTGAGCTTTTGTTTCCATTGGACTTTGAACGTACGGGTAATACCACTGTGACATGCCACAATGGCACATGGTAGGTATTCGTCATGTCACAATATTTTCCGCTTATCAGGAGAAAAAGAGCGATAACATTATTTTTGGGGGTAATTAGGTAAGTATTCTGGGTTACTACTCGTATTTTCCTTTCTTTCTTTCTTTCTTCTAATCCCCCGCCTCCTCCTACCTCGTCGTTCTTCTTGTCCGTTCTTTCTTTCTTCTTCTTCTTCTTCTTCTTCTTCTTCTTCCTCTTCTTCACCCCTACTGATAAGAAGAAACATTTCCAGAATGTTTGCATAATTCCAATTCATATTTTTATTATTAAGCATACTTATTTGGATTTGGTTGCAATTTCTTTGTTGTCTCGAGACTGAGGTGTGTTCAGTAAGCTCCGGCCTAAGAGCGATTCAACCTCTAGAATTTCCAATCCATCCTAGTCTGTAGAATCAACCAAAGTCTCTCTAGAATGAACCAAAGTGTCAGTCGGTTCAGATCAGATTGGTTCGTAGGTTCTCTGCAAGATATCACAGGATCAGCAGGAAGCCTGTTACTTTGGCTTTGTTTTAACGATATTGTTATTATTATTTCCCAGTGATCCAAATCGGTCTGAAATCAGGCACGGATAGAGGTGGCTGAACAGAAAGCCACGGGGCTGTATTCCAGGGTTTCGGGTTGGATTTGCGAAAGGGGGAAAAAATCTACCTAGGTACATATTGAAGGGCTGGGCAAACAAATATAGGTAGGTTGCTCCTTTTAATTTGTGCCACTACGTAAGGTACAATCTACGGTAGGTATGATCTACATGGTTATAATAGACCCATAAAATAAAGTAGGTAATGTAGGTAGGTAGGTACATATGTGTTATGAAAACCTTGAATATTCGTAGAGGAAAGCTTTAAAGGGAGGTAAAGTTTACAAATAATATGTGACTTGTGGAGTGGACAATGTCAATGTACCTACCTACCGGCTATGTGAGTGTACTACATGAATTACCTCAGTATCAAACTTCATAAGAGTACCTACATTACAATTTCTTTTTTTCTTTTTTTTTTTTTTTAAGAGGTTTGACAGAGGGAACTGTAACTGCTATGGTCTTATCGTCCGGAAATCGAAGAGAGAAGGAAGACAGGAAAGTAATAAATAGAAAGCAAAAAATCGGACGTTGATCCCCAGGACCTTTGAAGTTTTCCCTTTGTTTAACGACCACTGTCCGTCATTATAAACCGAGATAGCGAGATTAAAATGCATAGCTCTGATTAAGTATACATACCTTGGTACCTTATTATAAAATAACTGGCACAAGCCAATAGTTAAACCCAGGAATTACTTGACATTGTTTAACCCTGACCATCCTATAATGAAACTGAACAATACCCGTCCCAGTACTTACTTATTTGTAATTTTCAGTCCAACGTAAGTATTCGAGGTACATCGCATTATCCTCTATCGGCCTGAGATCACATCTCACTTATCTTTATCTCTCCGTAATAGTAATAAGTATAATAGTAAAATTATACACTACGTTAAACATATTGGTGAGCGCCATAGATAGGGCTGAAGCTTCAAATAGTGGACAGATTTTGTTTTGAAGAAAGAGGCAAAGCAAAATAATTTTAAGAACTTAAGGACAACAGAGATTTTGAAAAATAACCCCAAGAAAATGGTTGAATCTCACCTGGCGGTGAATCTTTAAGCGTTTATTAGTAAATTTCATGTATATTCATCCTATCTCTTTGGACAACCACCAAAATAATGGCCACTCTGGTGAACTACCTATCTATCTCGTGACCTATCTAAATCTAATGGTTTTTTAGTTACTTTCTATCACACTTCTACATAACTATATAAATGATCCAATACCTACTCATCTATCCATACATTCCATACATTTATCCTAAAATTTGTAGGATGACCACTTTGGGTAGATCTCCCCTACAAGGAGTTAATAAAAATATATAAACTGAATCAAGATTACCTATAATATTATTATAGAGATAAAAAGATTAAGAAGAAATTCACATTACAAACATGCAGGTTTGGTGCGCTATTGCTCTCTGTGCATAATAGCTGCATTCTATTATAATTCTTCTGAAAAGAAACGATGAAAAAACGATTAAAATTTTTAACGTTGCAATTTTTTCTCTTTCTTTCTTAAAAAAACATAAAAAATAAAAATCAGGAAAAAAGAAGAATACTGGAGATGAACTCTTATATCTCGAGGAACATAGGTTCTTCACGCATAGCTGAATCTTTACAGATTTGTATTTACCTCAGACAGGGTGGTGGTAGCTGAAATTTGGCATCCTGAGAAACGGTCTTTTAATTGTTATCTATATTGTTAAACACGATTAAAACTATCAGAGTTCCAAAAGTTTCTACCCAAAAACATCTCTCAAATTACACACTGCTGAAGAGCTAATACGCTGCTCCTGATGCTGTTGCTAATTGCGATTATTATTCATCGTATTATGCTTCTTTTGCTCAAATTCAAAAAGACCTACAAGTTCACAAAAGGAAATTGGCTATCCTACACAACTATAGTTTTCAGTCGATTAACTGAATCTGTTCAGTGCAGTCACGATCACCCTGTAGAGTTTGAAATCCGCCGATGATATTTTTCGTAACTTATCCTACCTATCTCAACTCGGCCTCCTCCTCCTCCTCCTCCTCCTCCTCCTCTTCTTCTTCTTCTTCTTCTTCTCCTTCTTCTTCTTCGTCATTCTAAACTGCAGTGCTATTATAGTTCGGACTGACTCTATCTGATTACTATTATTCTAGATCAAGACTCATGGACCAATTTCAAATCCAGTATTTTCCATGAATTTGGTGCACAATTTTAAATGCTATTTTCTGAATGTTAGCAACTATTGTATTTTTCTATGAATGGCAAGCCTATCTAAAGTACCAACCTCTGACGTTAAACATACAGTATCGACCTGTAAGATCTCTAGACTGTTAAGTTATGAAATAGGTAACTACAAAACTTATTACCTTTATATGATACAATGGATACACGTTCCGGTTTTGGTGTCTCGGTAGACTGTCTTTGATGTCTCATTCTTATGTACAACTATCAACTATACAGGGTGGGATCGGTTTTGGGACCACTACTGTTTTCGCTAGGTGGATTACGGTGAAAACGACACATCCACTAATGTAGAGGAATCTGTTCTTTCGTATTTTACTCATGGAGATTTATTGGATGTTTTGTTTGTACCCTATGATAAAACTGATAGAGATTGGTGGATGTGCCATTTTCCCTTCATTATTTAATTCTGACTGTATGAATAGGGTAAATGACACATCCACTAATATAGCGGAATGTGTTATTTCTTAGGTATTCGACTCATAGAAATTTGTTGGATGCACTGTTTGTATCCTGCTGTAATAAAATTAACAAAATTAGTGGATGTGCCATTCACTCCTCATTGTAATATTATGACTGTACATTGCGATTGTGCGTTAGAGTAGGGTAAATGGTGCATCCACTAATTTCTATTTACTGTAAGGTGTAGGTATATTAAATTTGCTTTTTTTATCTTGATTTTTAATTAGAGAAAAAGAGTTGTGCTTTAATTATCACCGCAGAGTAGCGGCTAACGGCTATACGCTTTGCAGATAATTGATACTATCAATAGAGAAGAGAAAGAAAGAGAGAGGAGGGGAGGGAGAGAGAGGAGAGGGAGAGAGAGAACAGGGAGAGAGGAGAGAGAGAGAGAGAGAGAGAGGGGGGGGATGTGTATATGAACCTCAACAATTTTTGGCACCCAAGTTATCATGAGAAACCCGTGTGTCCGTAAAATCGCCCACTTCTCTCTCTCTCTCTCTCTCTCTCTCTCTCTCTCTCTCTCTCTCAGATCGGAAGCGCGGCGTGGAGGGAAAGAGTGGAGATTGCTCTTCATTCTCCTTCATTTACCCTGATTTCTTTATCTTTCTCTTCTTTTTTCCTTTCCGTATCCACTTTTCTCTCTCCTTTCCTCTCTTTTCTCTTTCCTTCCTTTCTAATTATTTATCTTTCACTCAGCTCCATTGGCGGGTTAGTGGTCACTGCGCTCCCGTCTCTCCTCCCCACAATCTCCCTCCTCCTCTCTTCTGACCTCTCCTCTCGCCTCTCCTCTCTCCTCCCCTCATCCCCCTCTCTTCCCTCATTCACTTCCTTTCTTCTTCTCCTCCTCCTCCTCTCTCTTTTCTTCCTCCCCCCCCCCCCCCCCCCCTGATGTTGTGAATGCGTATCCTAATGACCTCGAGAGCCATGGCATGTGTGACGCATTCCCATGTTAAGGTAGGTTGAGGCACTCACTGCCACATTGAGGTCACGCACTCTGCGCATGCCCCAATTCTGCACGCGGCTTGTTTGAAAATACACGCTTCCTCTCTCTCTCCCCCTCACTCTCCCTCTCTGTTTTGGGGGGTCAATGAACCTAGCTTCTGAGGTCCCAAAATTTCTCGACTTTGGCCCGTGTGTAGAAAACTGATAGAAGCACGCAAAAAAAAAAAACGCAAGAAATCTTAATATTTATTTTACTTTAATTATTATTAGTAGGTAGAAGGTAGGTACCCTTACCCAATACCCACCTAGGTAGGTAGGTACTTTGATTTTTTTTTTTTTTTTTTTTTTTTTTTTTTTTTTTTTTTTTTTGTTTCTTTGCTTGTTTCTTTGCTTGTTTGTGGTAATATTTTTTTTTTTATTTTTTTTTTTTTTTTGAGGGGGGTCAGCACATCAGTGGTGCTTCTTAGCATGTTACTCGAACAATTTGAGGTGAATGTAAGATATTATCATAACCTAGCCCTCACCTTATTGGGCACTGTGGTGTAATCGCACGATAAAATTGCAAAATTTTGCGTTCCTATAAAAATTCTACAGATGGCCCTGTGATATCCATGGGAATACCTATTAAATCCAGTTCAAACAGGTAGGGGAAAAAAGAAGAAGAAAACATGGGAAATAATAATCGTACAAAAGGAGGCACTAATATGACCGGCCACAAACAGAGTTTAAATTCGGTTTAACTCTTTGAGCAATCTGATTGTTTGATATCTTTTTTTTACGCAATCGTCCAGAAATTAAATTGTGATTTATTTCGTGTGATATTAGGTAGGTACCCACAGGTATTCATGTTTTTTTTTTTTACTTTCCTTATCCTATAGGAAGGAAAGTAATGTAATCGGGTCAAATTTCAAATTTTCGATGGTCAGTTTTAATGCCAAAACACGTTTTGAGGTCCCTAGAGCCTAAATCCAAAGTTTCAGCCATTGGTCGTGTGTGTGTCTGTCTGTCTGTAAACAAAATATCTCGGGAACGGTATGAGCTAGAGACTTGAAATTTGGTTTGTAGTTCACAAATGTGACAAGGATGCAACAGGCAACGTTTAGTTGAGATAGGTCCTGCGGCGGTATTTTGACCGCTTTTGGACGGATTTCGACCGTTTTTGGGCGGTTTTCAGCTATACCGAATAAACGGTTAGAGATATGGTGAAAGTTAGGGTAAAAAAATACTCAAATAAGCATCATTCAATACGACAAGGAAAGTCGTGTGATGTTCTCACCAGATTTTTTTACTATCGGAGGGAGTTATAGGTACCTACATTGCTACTAGTACCTATAACTTACTCCGTGATCATGTGCCGGTTACTCACACGAGGTATTTAGTATATCTTTTGCATTTAGATACATCATTGTTCTTCGGATTCATTACTGCCCAAGGCACTAACCAAGAGACACTAGGCGACATCTTAATAAGACGTGCTGGGAAATAAACCAGTGGTAAGTCCAGATACCTGGAAGTTCAAGATAGGACACTTTGATCAGCGCTGTGTATATGGGTAGGAACTGTATAATGTGTTCGTTTTACATACAGGGTGATTGTTTTGTAGGTACTTATGGTATAAAGTTTAAAGCTTCTACGAATCTACATAAAGCCCACTCAGGCTTAGGTGTAGGGGCAAACAGCCAAAGTTTATAGCTTCTACGAATCTACATAAAGCCCACTCAGGCTTAGGTGTAGGGGCAAACAGCCCTAAAGAATCGGTTAAGCTTTGACGAAATAGTTTCTTGAACTAAAGGGACATCCACTTAATAACACCGAAGATGAGTGAATTATAAAGGTATCTTACCGTTTTGCTAGTAAGTACATTTTTCAAAGATTCGTCAAGAAGTGATGCATCAACGTACTGTAACCACTACCTGAAGATGAGGACTTCTCATTTATTTGGGCTTTTGTTTTATCCTATTGACTCCTAAAACACCAGCACTATTATTTCTGCAGAGAGAAATCAAAGAAATCAATATAACAAAAGTATTAATGTGGCCCGACAAAAAGAACCAATTGCCCCCCCATGGCATCAGATATAGGCTAAGGGGAAAAAAGAGGCAATTATAAATCTAAATAAGATGCCTACCTCTCCAGTCTGAGTAGCTGCCTATCGAACTTGACTATCTTGAAACAGAAAAGTAGATGGGTAAATAACCAGAAGAGTAGATGGGTAAATAGCAGAAAGTTAGATAGGTAAATAACTCGTTGGATTCAGACAATGTTGTCTAAGTTGCCCTGACGGTAACACGAGTTGATTGGATTCCCACAGTTGAGCGGTAAAGTGGTTTAGTAGTGTTTATAGTTCCAAGGTAGGCGGTTCGAGACCACCTAAAGGCCTCACTAGTCGTGAGTTTCATCCGATTTTTTTCTGAATGTCCTTTGTAGGCAATGTAATTTAAATAAGAGTGTTCCCACTTTCGAACGACAGGATTTTTTTCCGAACTAGTGGGAACAGACCTAAGGGTGTTGGAAACTTCACTTCCTTTTTCCTTATTTCTTCCTTCATTTTCTTTTTTTTTTTCTTTCTTCTTTTTTTTACTCTTCTCTTATTCCCTGGCACTCTCTCGCTGCATTTTATGCTTCACTAGCACTTCACTGTCCCCTAGCTGAGTCCAATAGAATTCCAGTCTTCACTGCTAGTAGTTCAGTGGTTCAGTCCACAAGAACTCCACACAAAAAGAAAAAAAAAATAGTGATACGGGGCCACAAGTTTATGAAACTTAGGGTGGAAGAACTCTATCATTGAGTTACTTCCCATTATTATTTAAGGATTTAAGGTGTATTTAAGGTAGGTATTAGAATTCTATTGTAAAGTGTCGAGCTGCCTGATATAGGGTTCAATATTAGAGTTTCGGTACCCCGTCACTCGGTTAGGCTTCAGGCACCCTATTTTTTCTCTCCGCGCAGTATCAACCAGGTATGTCCATTAGTCCAGTCCACTTCAGAGTCCAGTCTTAAATCCACAAGTCCAAGAGCCCAAGCAATGTGCAGGTCGCTGGTTTGGTGCAAAACTCTAAGCCCCGATCTGAAGAGAAGATGGTTTTATTGTTGCAAATTACTTGCCAGTCACACAATATTGTGTATAAATCCTGGAGTAATTATACAGGCATTAACCATGTTCTATTGTAACCCAGGGTTCTTATTCCTGTGCCTTTGAGTTACTTCCCATTATGTATTTAAGGTGTTAGAATTCTATAGTAAAGTGTCGAGCTGCCTGATATAGGGTTCAATATTAGAGTTTCGGTACCCAGTCACTCGGTTAGGCTTCAGGCGCCCTATTTTTTCTCTCCGCGCAGTATCAACCAGGTGTGTCCATTAGTCCAGTCCACTTCAGAGTCCACTCTTAAATCCACAAGTCCAAGAGCCCAAGCAATGTGCAGGTCGCTGGTTTGGTACAAAACTCTAAGCCCCGATCTGAAGAGAAGATGGTTTTATTGTTGCAAATTACTTGCCATTCACACAATATTGTGTATAAATCCTGGAGTAATTATACAGGCATTAACCATGTTCTATTGTAACCCAGGGTTCTTATTCCTGTGCCTTGCACTACCCAGTGGTTGAACCAGAGATGCCTGAGCACAGTCCCAGGTATATGGTAAACTTCCGCGCAGTTGTAATGGTTCTTGATTCTGTATATCAACATGTTCACGTAATACAATATTCCCCCATTTAGGTCCTGGGATAGTACAGGAACACCAGAAAGTAACCTTTTGAAATATTTGCATCGAATTATGAGTGCGACTTTTTGTCGATGGTGTACATCACACCCGGGACCTTCTGCGTGGCAAGCAAGTGCGTTAGCACTGGGCTAACGGTGCTACACAAATCCAGTACTG
>NW_007378143.1:117477-123487 GCF_000475195.1 Diaphorina citri
TGCTTAACATAGGTGACGCTAAAACCGGTCTTAAATGATCGACTGAAGTGTTGTTATCTAAAGGAAACAGAAAGAAAGGCTGTATTCCAGGGTTTCGGGTTGGATTCGCGAAGGGGGGAAAAAATCTACCTAGGTACATATTGAAGGGCTGGGCAAACAAATAGGTAGGTTGCTCCTTTTAATTTGTGCCACTACGTAAGGTACAATCTATGGTAGGTATGATCTACATAGTTATAGACCCATAAAATAAAGTAGGTAATGTAGGTACATTTGTGTTATGAAAACCTTGAATATTCGTAGGTTTTCGTAGAGGAAAGCTTTAAAGGGAGGTAAAGTTTACAAAATAAATATGTGACTTGTGGAGTGGACAATGTCAATGTACCTACCTACCGGCTATGTGAGTGTACTAGATGAATTACCTCAGTATCAAACTTCATAAGAGTACATTACAATTTCAAATCCAGTACCTATTTTCCATGAATTTGGTGCACAAATTGAAATGCTATTTTCTGAATATTAGCAACTATTGTATTTTTCTATGAATGGCAGCCTATCTAAAGTACCAACCTCTGACGTTAAACATACAGTATCGAGTATCGACCTGTAAGATCTCAGGACTGACTTTGATGTCTCATTCTTGTGTACAACTATCAACTATACAGGGTGGGATACTGTTTTCGCTAGGTGAATTTTATTACGGTGAAAATGACACATCCACTAATGTAGAGGAATCTGTTCTTTCGTATTTTACTCATGGAGATTTATTGGATGTTTTCTTTGTACCCTATGATAAAACTGATAGAGATTGGTGGATGTGTCATTTTCCCTTCATTATTTAATTCTGACTGTATGAATAGGGTAAATGACACATCCACTAATATAGCGGAATGTGTTATTTCTTAGGTACTGTCTGTCTGTCTGTCTGTAAACAAAATATCTCGAGAACGGTAAGAGCTAGAGAGTTGAAATTTGGTATGTAGATGTCAAATGTGACAATGATGCAACACGAAACTTTAGGTTAAGATCGGTGTTTTCAAATGCTCGGAGTTGACTGTTAGGTCATTTTCCCTCGTGCATCCCAATACTTTGGGTAAAAGTTAGCTTGGAGTGTAAATATAAAAAAAAATTAAATTCTCAATTTAAAATAATAATTTCAATTCTTCCTTCAGGTGAACAAAATGAGTGTCGAAGAGAAAGTTCCGGAGGAGTTAACCCCTGCCGGTTCCGGCGGGTCTCGGGGCGGCCTCTCCGCCTACTTTCTCCTCAAGAGTATCGACCCGAAGAAGCCCGCGCTCACCTTCCTCTGTCAAGCGCCAACGGAAGAGTCGCGCTCGGAATGGTTGCGCTGTCTCGGGTTAATATTGCAAACGCAGCGCGACTTTCTGAAAGCCATACAGAGTCCGATTGCCTACCAGAAGGAACTGTCGAAAGATACGTAAGTGATGAATTTTTGGTCAGTGAGATACTAAAGGGTTAAAGAATACTGTCCTAAATAATAGTCAGTGTGTTAAACCTAGGAATTTTGTCCATGAGTTACGAAATGGTTAAAGCATAGGACAATATTCTTTTAAAAGGTTAAAGAATAGGACAAAGGTTATGTAAGTGTTGAACCTTAGGTCCGTGAGATATGCAAGAGTTAATTCTTTTAAAAGGTTAAAGAATATGACAAAGGTTATGTAAGTGTTGAACCTTAGGTCCGTGAGATATGTAAGAGTTAAAGACTATTAATTGTCCTAAATAAAATTGGGTTTGTTCAGTGTGTTAAACCTAGGAATTTTGTCCATGAGATACGAAATGGTTAAAGAATAGGACAATTAAAAATTTAAAAGACAATTGAGATTCGACAACAACTGGTGGTTTTAATTAATGAAGATTCTTAATTAAATAATTATTCCTCGATAATTATTTTAGTTTCATTTTGAATAGGACAATATTCTTTTAAAAGGTTAAAGAATAGGACAAAGGTTATGTAAGTGTTGAACCTTAGGTCCGTGAGATATGCAAGAGTTAAAGACTATTAATTGTCCTAAATAAAATTGGGTTTGTTAAACCTAGGAGTTTTGTCCATGAGACACAAAATGGTTAAGAAAAATTGTCAGCCTGGTTTGTTTGGAGGGTAGTGCTCCTGCCTTGTAAACGCTATTTCGCGGGTTCGACCCCCGTCCTAAACAGCGTTGACTAAGCACTATGGGTTCGATCCCAACCGAGGCATGAAATTCTAACCTCTTTGTTTCTCGCCTATTCTCTCACACAACCTGTCCCACATAAGCGAAAGAGTTTGACTTGTATAATTATTATTTCTCTATAATATTTTATTTTGACAAATTTCATATTGTGATATTAGCGTTAAATTTAAGGTTAGAACATTTTGAATCTTTTCTCCCTGTCTCTTTAGGCAAATAGGTAAATATTTGTACTGTGCATATTTTCTGTTTTGTAAATCGCAAATGCAGTCCGACCCCATAGATTTGTAAATTGTTTTGTAAACAAGAGGGATATACTAAAACTGTTAGTGGTAATGGTGCAACTTGTTCTAAGCGGACGTCTCTTTAGGCAAATAGGTAAATATTTGTACTGTGCATATTTTCTGTTTTGTAAATCGCAAACGCAGTCCGACCCCATAGATTTGTAAAATTGTTTTGTAAACAAGAGGGATATACTAAAACTGTTAGTGGTAATGGTGCAACTTGTGCTAAGCTGACAGTCTAAATCAGGGTTGTCCAACCTTAGGGCACCCGAGGGCCACAAGAGACCAAGGTAGAGAGTTGGCGGGCCGCAAAAACTCAACTCACGGGGGGGGATGGCCTGGTGTAATGTAATTATAATATAATGTTATTTTATTATGAAAACTTACAACATGATGACATTAGTGCGATTTCTGTGGACACTCTGCAGCTGACACAAGTGCGTGAATATCGACATTCACGTCTTCGGTACACAAACGTAGAAGGTGTGATTTTCGTTCATTTTTTTTTAGGCGGGCCTTCGCGGGCCGCAAAAATGAGCTCGGGGGCCGCGGGTTGGACAAGCCTGGTTTAGACGATAGGTAGGTACAGTCAAGGAAAAATTTCGAAATGGTTTCTTGAAAATCACTTAATACTATTACAAAATCCCATTTGTTTCCTTTAAAGGTAACTCTTAGGACCTATGAGTAATATAAGATTTACAAGGAACGAACTATTAGGACTTACCGTCGAGTTATCCAACTCGTATCATTAGTCTAAAATCTACTGTGGCCACAAGAGTCGTGCACTACTGAAACCTCAGATATATGAAGTATCTACATCTCATTCTCCTAGATATCAATACAGCACGGTCACAAGTCTCCAAATCTTATCAGCGCTCCCTCGACTCTGCGTCGATTGTCTATAGCCTAAAGTTGCCTAATGATTTAAAAATTGAGAACATTTGATAATAAAAAATAAAAAAAAAAAATACAGCACGGTCACAAGTCTCCAAATCTTATCAGCGCTCCCTCGACTCTGCGTCGATTGTCTATAGCCTAAAGTTGCCTAATGATTTCCATTGAAGTCTCAGATACACTTCTCAATAGTTTTTAATGCTGCACAATACACTTATCAGCCATCTACTCATTTACAAATACTCCGGAGTGCACTTGAAAGTTGTTTTCTTCGTAATTAAACATGGTAATCGTACTCGAGACACAATGCGATTTCATGTGGAACCTAACCTGGGACCTGTGGGTCTAGAGTATTATTATTATTGGGTATTTTAAGTTCAAGTTCAAAGAGGTTGACTGAAGAGTCATCAATAGTTCCTCCAATAGCATCTGATGTATTATATTTTAATTGTTTTACATATTCATTTCAGCCATTGTGATGAGATGACATTTCTAGCCAAGTTCGAACAATATGTAATTTTAATTTTAGCTACAAGCATTGACTCTTTTAGTTTAGTTTAGCAGTATCTTATATTGCTCATATTTATTAATTTATTGTTTCTTGCCTAGATATTGTGTAGGTTATTTTTTAACCACCAAGTTTATTTTATTGACGGGTTAAATGAACTCCTACTCATTTTTGGTACTTACATAATATTCTAATAGGGTGCTTTGCATTTAAAAAAGATAGGACTTTATTGTTACCTCTAGCAACTATTTTTGTTTTAAGTATTACATTTTATTGACACAATAGTATTTGTTGTTTCGTAATCTAAACTGTCCCCTTGTTTTATTCCAATGTAGATAATAATTATGAAACCGACCTCAGTGTAAAGTTGTTTTCTTCGTAATTAAACATGGTAATCGTACTCGAGACACAATGCGATTTCATGTGGAACCTAACCCGGGACCTGTGGGTCAGATAGAGAGACCTGACTGCAGTGACTAAAGTTCTGGTTAAGTAAGATATCATGCTGATGACAATCTCTCAGAGATCTTGCTTCCTCCAATGAGACGACATGTCAGGTAGCGAGCCTAAGTAAGGAAACATACTTGTAATACATCTTTCTCGGAGGTGTAGTGGTCAAGATGCTTTGCCTGGTAAACATGAACCCGTTCAACCCCAGCCCAAGTATGAAATTTTATACTCAATGGTATTTGAAGATTTGACCTCAAACACAATAACAGGAGTATCTAGTATCCTACTAGTGAAGTAAAGGGACTTTAGTCCTTTTCAAGCAGTATAAATGAGAAATCGAGCGTCACTATTATTGTTATACCTATCTCGCCTTCTGTATGACACTTTATTCGACTCTTAGGAGGAATCAAACTCGAACCCTTCTGTATGTCCCTCAACTACTGGAAACTAGACTACTCGAGCGGTACTTGTACATCTTTCTCGGAGGTGTAGTGGTCAAGATGCTTTGCCTGGTAAACAAGAACCCGTTCAACCTCAGCCGAAGTATGAAATTTTATACTCAATGGTATTTGAAGATTTGACCTCAAACACAATAACAGGAGTATCTAGTATCCTACAAGTAAGATAAAGGGACTTCGGACTTTAGTCTTTTTCGAGCAGTATAAATGAGAAATCGAGCGTCACTATTATTGTTATACGTATCTCGCCTACTTGTATGACACTTTATTCGACTCTTAGGAGGAATCAAACTCGAACCCTTCTGTATGTCCCTCAACTACTGGAAACTAGACTACTCGAGCCTCAGTCTGCTTCAGGCTCATGAGAGCAATGTGCTATCGTCAGGATCTAGAGACATAGGATTCCCGTGATGTGAGAATTAACGTTTCTTGTAGACTACAACCTCGTCCATCTAAATCCTACTGAATTCTCTCACAGGATCTATCTAGCCTGCATCTAGCCACCCAGAGATATAGCCACCTTGACTACAACTGTTACAAGTATTCGTATAGCCAGATAGCCACCCAAACATGTGGACATAAATCTTGCAAGATACAAAATCAGTTTTCTCAATCAGGAGGAGCCCTATTCCTGAAAGCAAATTTGCGTTTGCATTTTGTAATATTTTGACGTTTCAGACAGCAACTTTTACTACGTTAGGTACCTATACCTAAGCTTTTTTTTTAAATAGGTACCTTTGTTTCTACTTATACTTTTGCAACGAAATGATAATTAAGTACTACCTAATTACATATTTATATTCCCACTCCGCGACATATCCAGGTACGTACTTACACTCCACGCTCGAAAGAGCTTAACCTCATTGTCATGCCTAGAGATAGCAGCTAGACAAAGCTGCTAAACTGCCCACTTAAGGATTTACCTATCAGTTTTTGCCGTTTTAACTAGAAAAATAGCTCATCCCCAAAGGAAATTTAGAAAAAAAAAAAAAAAATCTGGTGTGAACATCACACGACTTTCTATTACATTTGCGGAATACGTATTTGAAAAAAAAAAAAAAAAAAAAAAAACAAAAAAATGAAAATTTTTTCTAAGTCCCTGAGCCGTGAAGCCGCGCTGTCTAGTCATTGATTCAGGCTCCGTTATAACTGTAGTAATAGTACTGTCAACATCGTTAGCAATTCCAGATCGAGACCAAAAACGAGGAGAGACAGTATTATGTAGACCGCAAA
>NW_007378143.1:123894-133923 GCF_000475195.1 Diaphorina citri
TTTTTTCGAAGTTCGAAGCAACATTGACTTTGGTTGATATCTGGATGGGTGACTGTCCGATTTTTACCAAATTGTTACAGTCGCGTTCTTGGACCATACCGGGATAGCATACCAAATTTCTTTTCTCTACGACAAACCGTTCTTGAGATATTTTTCCACGAAATGAGGGTTAAGCAACAATTAGTTTGGTTAATATCTGGATGGGTGATTATCCGATTTTTGCCAAATTGTTACAGTCGCGTCCTTGGACCATATCGGGATAGCATACCAAATTTCATTTCTCTACTACAAACCGTTCTTGAGATATTTTGTTCACAACCTTTTCAACATTTTCCACGAAATGAGGGTTTAGTAACAATTACTTTGGTTAATATCTGGATGGGTGACTGTCCGATTTTTACCAAATTGTTACAGTCGCGTTCTTGGACCATACCGGGATAGCATACCAAATTTCATCGCTTTACGACAAACCGTTCTTGAGATATTTTGTTCACAACTTTCTACTTTTTCCCATTTAAACCTGTAGTACGTACGTACGTACGTACGTACGTACGTTACGTACGTACGTACGTTACGTACGTACGTACGTTACGTACGTACGTACGTTACGTACGTACGTACGTTACGTACGTACGTACGTTACGTACGTACGTACGTTACGTACGTACGTACGTTACGTACGTACGTACGTTACGTACGTACGTACGTTACGTACGTACGTACGTTACGTACGTACGTACGTTACGTACGTACGTACGTTACGTACGTACGTACGTTACGTACGTACGTACGTTACGTACGTACGTACGGTACGTACGTACGTACGTTACGTACGTACGTAACGTACAGACCATGGGCTAAAAACCACTTTTTTGGAATCAGGGGACCCCAAAACGGATATTTCCACCCATTTCCCGATTTTGAAAATTTGGACCGATTGCAATACTTTCATTACTAGTATAGCTCCGCTATACTGTAGTAATAGAAAGTAATAATAATAAATAAATAAAAAAAAAATAAAAATAAATAAATAAAAAATAAAAATAAAAATGAAGTACCTACATGTGTAGTTTGTTTGAATTTGATTTTATGTACGAATGACCTTCTTCTGAATTAATTGGGTATTTTATGCCCCTGCTGGGAGTCAAACCGCAGTGTCCTCGGTTGTGGATTTATTCCTTGGACAACTGCACTATTGAGAGTACTGGGACTGAAGGCAGGGACTGGGACATTGTACACAAAAAGCTCACTCTGAGGCGTAGGTGTAGGGGCAAACAGCCCTAAAAGTCTAGTTAAGCTTATACGAATACACATAGACCAAGCTATCCTCGCGTAGCACAGAACAATGCTTGCATAATGCATAGTAGTAGGTACATGCAGAAATTTTACAGTTTCAAGAAAGATTTTTTTTTCATTAGGCGCTTTAACAATGTTTTGTGCATGTCGTTCGCGCCGAAGAAAGATTCATCATATTACAGTTATAAGAAAAAAATCGCGTGTCCCTGGCTTTATGTCGGGGTTATGATGAAAACCTCGAGTTGGAGAAAAAAGACGTTACCTACCTCCATAAGTTAAACTCACTTGACTCGAAGAAAAACCTTTTGAGACATTTCGGTTCACTAGATCCTTCAGATTTTTATTCCTCTCTCTAAAATAATAAACCCAAGTTACAGAGCGTCACTGTTGAGTCTATTGTGTAGCGAAAACAGTCTAGACTTTGCCAGACAGACATTAAAAAAAAAAAATCATCGTATAAAATTTCAGGGCTGTTCCCATTAAATTTATGTTTTCACGAAAATTTCAGCAAACACTAAAAGCTCAAAGTTTCGCTCGTTGGGAAAGGTTAGTGACGTTGTGTTAGAAGGCTGGTAGAATGAGGCAGACACACTCTGGGGGCAATGACCGATTTTGGCAGCTTTAGACACTGTATGCGAAATCTCCTACTACCTCCCATCTGTCTACCCTCCTCCTCTATAGTTCTCTACTATTACTAAGCACTGGGAGGGGGAGAGGCAAGGGGAATGAACATCTTGTGAGGGCGAGGAAAGACGCAATCGCGATTTCGATTCTCTCTATTTTTCGTTTTTCCAGTGAAAAACTTTGAACTTTTCTTCGGGGAAGGAGGGGGGGTGTCGGGGTTTCTTTTGAAATTTCGCAAAGTTGAAGTTCCAAAGATCGACTGTTGAAAGCTGGTGGGAGGGGAGTTTTCACCGGAAAATAATAGTAATTAAAAGACATGTAAGGGGTTCTGTTCAAAGCAAAACCCCTTACGGTTTTGCTTTGAACAGAAAAGAGCCAATGAAACTCATAACTCATGGTTACCTGGGCTGCGTTCCTGAGAACACCTTGATGACGTATTTCTTAATTTTTGCCATGTTAAAAAGAAAATCGTAGGTTTAATTCCAGGCATTTGTAATTTATGTACCTATTAGAAGTACCTACTTTAACTCTTTTTTGTTGGTAGGTAACAGGTATGCACGAAAGGTGTAGAGACCTAGTGTGTTTTTGTAGGGATCTGTGTTTATGTAGAGACCTACTTGAACAAATGAAGCAATGGTAAAACGAATAGGCAACAAAACTCCGATTATGGTATTATAATCTCGAAAAATTTCCACACAGAATGCAAAACTTTCGCGAAAGAAATCCAAATGAGAAAACACTAGAGAGAGGAGAAAAAAATATTTCTATTGAAAATAAACAAAAAGTGAATTTTGCCAAAAACTGTTTTATTTCTATGGGAAAAAGAGGTCCCTTTCACAACTGTAGGAGAGAAATGGCAAGTTAGAGAAAAAGTTGTACTTGAATACCAAAGTTGAAGAGCTGAAATAGCAATACCAAAGTTGAAGGAAAATAAATTCTTAGTCCCCCGAAATAAAAGTTCTTTCTTTTGAGATACCCTGACCTATACCTACTCGTATTAATACCTGTGGGTATATCTAGGCAGTTATTAATTTTATTGAAAAATTGACGTCCATCAATAATTTACAGTTCTAGAAAACTTCACTTTCATGTATAAACTACACGGTACTTATACATACATTACATACCTACCTGTATTCCGTTAGGTACCTACAAGATTGATGTCTATACCCGGTTGGTTATCAGTAGATACGTAAGTACAAACGATGAGACAGTTGGACAATAGTTTTTAATATGACATATTGGCAGCAGTTTGACTGCAAATCAAATAGCTTCCAACAATAGAAATCGAACATGGGCAACAATTTCAGCAGACTCAAACAATTTTATTTGTATAGAATACCTAAGGATCGGACAATACTTCCAAGAATAAGGTAGGTCTTGCAGTCTGGCAGGTATCAGCCAGAACGTGTGTGGTGGAAAATGCTTGAGACCGCGGTCTGTCAACGGGTCAGAGGGTGAGTGGTAGGCATAAGAAGGCAAACTCAGGAGTATATTCGTAGAAGCTCAACCCGTCCCAAAGGGCTGTTTGCCCCTACACCTAAGTCTCAAAGTGGACTTATTGTGCACGGAGTTGAGCTGGTTCCTAACTAAGCTCGAAGATCCGAGCGATCTTCAGTAGCTTTTTCGTTAGCTGGCATAACTCAGAATTGCACTTTTTGGATGACGACAACGACATACTACCAGTTAACCCGGTATACAGTCTGGTATAATTCGGCGAATCATTTCCCAAGTTACGCATCGTCCCAAAGGGCTGTTTGCCCCTACTCCTAAGTCTCAAAGTGGACTTATTGTGCACGGAGTTAAGCTGGTTCCTAACTAAGCTCGAAGATCCGAGCGATCTTCAGTAGCTTTTTCGTTAGCTGGCATAACTCAGAATTGTACTTTTTGGATGACGACAACGACATACTACCAGTTAACCCGGTATACAGTCTGGTATAATTCGGCGAATCATTTCCCAAGTTACGCATGATGTGTTTTCATGATCATTCGAAAACTCCGAGCCTACCTATTTTCTCTGTTCCGTCTACCTGTCGGTTGTTAGCCGGGTTCTCCATTACTCAACCGTCTGACAATGTTCATGCTATCTTCACCTACCTAGAGTCATCAACAGTGGAGAGATGATGGTGCGGATTTCCATTTTGTTAATCACTCTCAAATGAGATGAATTCGGTAAACCAGAGAGAGGATAAACAAATACCTACCTAACAGGACAACAATAAATGTCAGTATCACTGGTGTTTTTCAGCAATTCACAAAGTTACAGTCATAGTCATCTATCCAGATGATAAAGGAGATACCTAATACGTGGGTAATTATGAAATGTTAATTTTACTCTTTCAGGCCGTTCAATTCGAAATTCTCAAGTCCGAAAAACCAACTCCACTCTAAAATATTTACCTGAAGCTTGAAGCTTACGGATTGAGATGAATTCAGTAAACCAGAGAGAGGATAAACAAACACCTACCTAACAGGACAACAATAACTGTCAGTATCACTGGTGTTTTTCAGCAATTCACAAAGTTACAGTCATAGTTAGGCTTGCCAAATATCCAAAATGTCGATTCGGGACGCGAATCCGCGAACATAATTGCCAAATCCGCGAACATAATCGCGTCGATTCGGGACGCGAATCCGCGAACATAATTGCCAAATCCGCGAACATAATCGCAAAATCCGCGAACAAAATCGCCAATCCGCGAACATAATCGCGAAATCCGCGAACAAAATCGCGAAATCCGCGAACATAATCGCGAAATCCGCGAACAAAATCGCGAAATCCGCGAACATAATCGCAAATCCGCACATGAAATCCGCGAACAAAATCACCAAATCCGCGAACATAATCGCGAAATCCGCGAGCATAATCGCAAAATCCGCGAACAAAAATCCGCGAACATAATCGCGAAATCCGCGAACATAATCGCGAAATCCGCGAACATAATCGCGAAATCCGCGAACATCATAATCACAAAATCCGCGAACATAATCGCGAAATCCGCGAACAAAATCGCGAAATCCGCGAACATAATCGCGAAATCCGCGAACATAGTCACGAAATCCGCGTACAAAATCGCCAAATCCGCGAACATAATCGCGAAATCCGCGAACATAATCGCGAAATCCGCGAACATACAAATCCGCACAAAATCGCCAAAATCCGCGAACATAATCGCGAAATCCGCGAACAAAATCGCGAAATCCGCGAACATAATCGCGAAATCCGCGAACATAATCGCCAAATCCACGAAAAAGTAAAATAAAAAATCAAATCAAGAATAGTAATAAACTGAATATTAAATAAAATAGGTAGGTACATAAATACTGATTTTCTTTAACCAAGATCGAAAAATTCCCGGAGGGACGGACCCCGCTTGTTATTACTATTGTAATAATAAAGGAAGGACGGACTAAAAAGGAATAATGCAAGGAAAGTTTAATATTCTCTGGAATCTATGGATCCACTTTATTTTAGCCTCCATTTAGAATTCCGAGGACAGCGTAGACGGAAAGAACAAACTTTCCTAGTCCGCTAATATACGTAGTTTATAGTCCCTCAGAAGTTATTGTAAAAAACTACACAAGGACGATAAATTTATTATTTCGAATAAAAAACAACATTAAATTCAAAATCTCGGTTTCATTTTCCAAAGTCGAATGTACGTACGCATTACTCCCTCTACTTCAAATTTGAGGAAGTACCTGCCTAGGAAGGTGAATGTGAAAGTTTCTAAAAGCCTAAAACAACTTTAATATTGAGCAAACAAAAAAATATTCATTTTCCTTTTGTAAAGAAGGACTGAATTGTCAGAGGAAACTTTATTGACCTATATCAACCTATTGCGAAATAAAACTTGGTCTTTTTCGTTTTTTAGCTAGATGGTCGATACCACTGAAATCGTAGGTTTAATTCCAGGCATTTGTAATTTCTAGGCATTTGTAATACCTATTAGAAGTACCTACTTTAACTCTTTTTTTGTTGGTAGGTAACAGGTATGCACGAAAGGTGTAGAGACCTAGTGTGTTTTTGTAGGGATCTGTGTTTATGTAGAGACCTACTTTTCTTTTGAAATTTCGCAAAGTTGAAGTTCCAAAGATGGACTGTTGAAAGCTGGTGGGAGGGGAGTTTTCACCGGAAAATAATAGTAATTAAAAGACATGTAAGGGGTTTTGCTTTGAACAGAAAAGAGCAATGAAACTCATAACTCATGGTTACCTGGGCTGCGTTCCTGAGAACACCTTGATGACGTATTTCTTAATTTTTGCCATGTTAAAAAGAAAAAAAGCTCATCCTTGAAGAGAATATAGCAAAAAATAAGTAAACTACACGGTACTTAGACCTACCTACTGTATTCCATTAGGTATCTACAAGATTGATGTCTATACCCGGTTGGTTATCAGTAGATACGTAAGTACAAACGATGAGACAATTGGACAATAGTTTTTAATATGACATATTGGCAGCAGTTTGACTGCAAATCAAATAGCTTCCAACAATAGAAATCGAACATGGGCAACAATTTCAGACTCAAACAATTTTATTTGTATAGAATACCTAAGGATCGGACAATACTTCCAAGAATAAGGTAGGTCTTGCAGTCTGGCAGGTATTTGCTTTTACTACCAAAAAAAAAACTCCAATTCAATTCAATGCCAAAAACCTATAATCCAGCATGACCAAATTCAGACCTAGCCTAATAGATGGGTATTGTGGAAATGATTGTTATGATTGGAAACTCACAGAGCATTACCTACCTATCTTCCTATCTGTTACCTATAGAGTACCTAGGAAAGAATAATTGTTGTGCCAGTCTATACCTAACTATTATCGAGGCCTAGGATTAACCCGAACTACGTCAGGAGAGGTCGAGTCTTTGTCAAGAAGGAAATGAAGAAAGATATTCCTTACTATTTTCCCTTCTTTCTTTTCCTTTTTACTTTCCTAATCCTATAGGGAGGAAAGTTATGTAATCGGGTCAAATTTTCGATGGTCAGATTTTAGTGCCAAAACACGTTTTGAGGTCCCTAGAGCCTAAATCCAAGGTTTCAGCCAAAGAAAGATATTCCTTACTAGGTATTTTCCCTTCTTTCTTTTTCTTCAAGAGTGATACAAAAGCTACATAAGTTGGGGAAGGTAAATACCAATCCATACCTACTTTATGTACATTATATCATTTACCTGGCTATCGGCAAGGATCTAGGTACCAAAGTTAAATGCTCCAAAAAATATGTAAAGGCAAAGCCACACCTACCTAATTACCTACATCTTTACACGGTGTACGATAATTTTGTTCGTAACCATCAAATTGGGTATGTGTTTAGTTGTTTACCCGTGTTTTGTGAAAACACCTCATAGACGCGAATGGGTTAACAGCGAAGCTAGGTACTTCGCTAAAATTGATCGAGGAAAACGCAGTAAACCAAATCAGATCAGACTTTTTGGGGGAAACGAACTTGATGCTGTATAGAATAGACGTAGTCTTGTTTATTATGGCAGAACTGAGAACCTTACCTCCTAACATTGATAGATATTGAGATAGGTCAATCCTACCGAAACCAACAGACAGGGCTCAGAGAAATCCGAGTTCCTAGGTACTACAATTTGAATGTGGTAATAGTATCTGCTTCTTCTTGTTCGTAGATTAAGGTGATGTGTCTCTTACAACAGTCACTCGAAGTTGATGGTTGCCGGAACAATTCCACAGACAGATAATGTTCGCCACTCACGTTCAGACTATATGAAAGACCACGGCCTCACACACCTGGGTATGTCAGACAGCCAGAACGTGTGTGGTGGAAAATGCTTGAGACCGCGTTCTGTCAACGGGTCAGAGGGTGAGTGGTAGGCATAAGAAGGCAAACTCAGGAGTATATTCGTAGAAGCTCAACCCGTCCCAAAGGGCTGTTTGCCCCTACACCTAAGTCTCAAAGTGGACTTATTGTGCACGGAGTTGAGCTGGTTCCTAACTAAGCTCGAAGATCCGAGCGATCTTCAGTAGCTTTTTCGTTAGCTGGCATAACTCAGAATTGCACTTTTTGGATGACGACAACGACATACTACCAGTTAACCCGGTATACAGTCTGGTATAATTCGGCGAATCATTTCCCAAGTTACGCATGATGTGTTTTCATGATCATTCGAAAACTCCGAGCCTACCTATTTTCTCTGTTCCGTCTACCTGTCGGTTGTTAGCCGGGTTCTCCATTACTCAACCGTCTGACAATGTTCATGCTATCTTCACCTACCTAGAGTCATCAACAGTGGAGAGATGATGGTGCGGATTTCCATTTTGTTAATCACTCTCAATTGAGATGAATTCAGTAAACCAGAGAGAGGATAAACAAATACCTACATAACACGACAACAATAACTGATGTCCGTATCACTAGTGTTTTTCAGCAATTCACAAAGTTACAGTCATAGTTAGGCTTGCCAAATATCCAAAATGTCGATTCGGGACGCGAATCCGCGAACATAATTGCCAAATCCGCGAACATAATCGCAAAATCCGCGAACAAAATCGCCAAATCCGCGAAAATAATCGCGAAATCCGCGAAAATAATCGCGAAATCCGCGAAAATAATCGCGAAATCCGCGAAAATAATCGCGAAATCCGCGAAAATAATCGCGAAATCCGCGAAAATAATCGCGAAATCCGCGAAAATAATCGCGAAATCCGCGAAAATAATCGCGAAATCCGCGAAAATAATCGCGAAATCCGCGAAAATAATCGCGAAATCCGCGAAAATAATCGCGAAATCCGCGAAAATAATCGCGAAATCCGCGAAAATAATCGCGAAATCCGCGAAAATAATCGCGAAATCCGCAGGGCTGTTTGCCCCTACACCTAAGTCTCAAAGTGGACTTATTGTGCACGGAGTTGAGCTGGTTCCTAACTAAGCTCGAAGATCCGAGCGATCTTCAGTAGCTTTTTCGTTAGCTGGCATAACTCAGAATTGCACTTTTTGGATGACGACAACGACATACTACCAGTTAACCCGGTATACAGTCTGGTATAATTCGGCGAATCATTTCCCAAGTTACGCATGATGTGTTTTCATGATCATTCGAAAACTCCGAGCCTACCTATTTTCTCTGTTCCGTCTACCTGTCGGTTGTTAGCTGGGTTCTCCATTACTCAACCGTCTGGCAATGTTCATGCTATCTTCACCTACCTAGAGTCATCAACAGTGGAGAGATGATGGTGCGGATTCATCTATCCAGATGTTAAAGGAGATACCTAATACGTAGGTAATTATGAAATGTGAATTTCACACTCTTTCAGGCCGTTCAATTCGAAATTCTCAAGTCCGAAAAACCAACTCCACTCTAAAATATTTACCTGAAGCTTGAAGCTTACGGATTCAAACGTGCAAATGGCATCTCCACTAATTGATTAGTGGAGATGCAATCTTCTCTTCTGTCAGGATAAAACGTACTCTTTTTACGATGAGAGGTACCGAGCAAGGCTATAATGATGATATAATAGGTACCAGTCGAATGATAAAACAACGACGTTCCGTTGTTATTACTCATTTTGAAAAATAAAGTAAATCTAATCAACAATTTTGAATTGAAGTTATGTCATAAAAGACGGAAAAAACAACAACTTAATTTGATTGTAATGATGACCTACCCTCCTGTCAGTCGAATGATAAAACAACGACGCTCCATTGTTATTACTCATTTTGAAAAATAAAGTAAATCTAATCAACAATTTTGAATTGAAGTTATGTCATAAAAGACGGAAAAAACAACAACATTTATTTTATTAGAAGTTATTGTAAAAAAACTACACAAGGACGATAAATTTATTATTTCGAATAAAAAACAACATTAAATTCAAAATCTCGGTTTCATTTTCCAAAGTCGAAGGTGACTTAAACATTATATCGGGAATCAAGGGAGAACGGGCTCTAGTCTTGATTTTAAATCATTACATTGAAAGTAAAATAAAAAATCAAATCAAGAATAGTAATAAACTGAATATTAAATAAAATAGGTAGGTACATAAATACTGATTTTCTTTATTCAAAGCGAGAAAGTTTTAGATAACACTTCAGTCGTTAATTTAAGACCGGTTTTAGCGTTACCTATGTTAAGCTACG
>NW_007378143.1:133961-147608 GCF_000475195.1 Diaphorina citri
GGAAGCTTTAGAATACCTAAAAACAACTTTATGGGTTGTGGTGGTTTACCACAGAAGCGGACACCCACCTTCTGCATCATTCCGATTAATTGTGAGACATGAGTGCGTGATGAACGTCTCTTGTATTGAAGTACTTTATAAGAATAATAAGCTATAGATCCTGAAATTGGGCTCGCCTTACTGACACATAGAACGTGGGTGGATGTTTTAGTCAAGGGGAACGCAATATCATTCAGGAATGAGAAAATTGTTTTTTTTTTTAGTTTTTTTTTTTTTTTTTTTTTTTTTTTTTTTTTGTCAAACAGACTTTTTTAAAGGATTCCATCCGTTTAGGGAACCTCAAGGACTCAAAAGGTCCATCTCAGCGGGATAAACAAGAAGGGAAGGTAGGTACAATATAAACTCGCTCTGTTATTCTATTCCAGTGTAATTCCAAAAAAATGATGTTTTGTATACCCGCAAAAGTTTGTCTATGAGCTTTGAAAGTAGGTAGCTATGCATACAAGGGGGGGGGGGAAGATTTGAAGACGACGACGAAGAAGAACAACAACAACGAAGAAGAATGAGGAGGAAGAAGAGGAGAAGAAGAAGAAGAAGGACGAAAGAAGTTTAGAGGAATAAAAAGAACAAAACAAAGTTTTACGATATCCGAAGAAGAAAAACAAGCGGGGCCCGTCCCTCCGGGAATTTTTCGATCTTGGTTAAGGAAAATCAATATTTATGTATACCTACCTATTTTATTTAATATTCAGTTTATTATTCTTTCGCTTTTTACAAAAATTACCTAGCTTTGACAAAGTTAAATTTCTGTTGATAGTAACATTGTTACTGTGGTCGCTCCTCTCAACACAGAATTACTCCCTCTCTATTGCTACATTTTCTTCTCGCTAACCGGGCAAACCTAGCCTTGTATCCCATAATATGAATGAATAGCTACATCACTGCTATTTCCCAATAGCGATTATAAACTGACACACCCTGTATTTTGAAACTTTTATCCCAGACAGGGATTACAGAGCGAAAAATAAAACTATAATTAGTTTTCAGGGGCGAAGCCAAGGGAGCGCGAAGCGCGACCTCATGCACACTCCGCGAAGCCCCGGGAGCGCGCAGCGCGACCGTATTATATTGACGTTTTTTAGTCCCCCCATAAGAAATACACGGGGAATACGCTTTGAGGCCAGCAAAACTTTTCCTACGTTTAATATTTTGCTCTCGCTTTTAGTTTTCAGTTTTCATTTCTTCGAGACAAGACTCAGGGACGATATTAGTTTTCAGGGGCGAAGCCAAGGGAGCGCGAAGCGCGACCTCATGCACACCCCGCGAAGCCCCGGGAGCGCGCAGCGCGACCCCATGCATAACCCCGCGAAGCCCCCGGGAGCGCGCAGCGCGACCGTAAACAAGGGAGCGCGAAGAGCGACCCCCTGCACAACCCCGCGAAGCCCCCGGGAGCGCGCAGCGCGACCGTAAACAAGGGAGCGCGAAGAGCGACCCCCTGCACAACCCCGCGAAGCCCCCGGGAGCGCGCAGCGCGACCGTAAACAAGGGAGCGCGAAGAGCGACCCCCTGCACAACCCCGCGAAGCCCCCGGGAGCGCGCAGCGCGACCGTAAACAAGGGAGCGCGAAGAGCGACCCCCTGCACAACCCCGCGAAGCCCCCGGGAGCGCGCAGCGCGACCGTAAACAAGGGAGCGCGAAGCGCGACCACATGCTTGTATTAGTGGAGATATCATTCGCACTTTTACTTTGGGTTTCGTCATGAAAGCATGGGATTACTTGTATTAGTGGAGATGTCATTCGCACTTTTACTTTGGGTTTCGTCTTGAAAGCGTGGGAAATCATACTTGTATTAGTGGAGATGTCGTTTGCACATTTCTGTCAACTTACGGCTAGAAGGTACGGGATCGATCAATTGTGAAATTACTGCTCAGTGTTTGTCAATTCTCAATTAAATCTTCAAATAATGTAACCAATGCAATGTAGGTACCATACATAATGTAACTAACCAGGGCGTTATAGGTCCAACCAATTAATTTGTCTCTTTGTTTATCTATCGAACGGTTCATCCAATTGAAATTAAACTTGTTAAACATGTTCTAGCAAACATGTTCAACTCATAAAGGCAATTATTTCATTTTATAAAGGAGTCCCGTGAGCTCTACAGTTCTATAAACAGAGTTACTAGTACCTATGTATTGTTTTTTCCACCGAACTTTTTTTTAGGTCGAAATACCTAGGTAGTACAGGTGTAGCCGTTCGACCGTCTCAAGGACTTTGTTAAAATTCGCACGGGCCTTGTTTTCATTCAAAAGTCATTGACCCTCCCAAATTTTACCACGAGCACCTAATCACCGTCACATGTGCTAGGTGTGATATAACCTAGTCTAGCCAACTGATGTTAGTGATGTTGATAGAGAAACAGGAATACGTACGGGCATGAACCTAAACCTAACGCAGGCAAATTCGGGACTTATAAATACCGTCCATTTTGGCTTACTTTTTGTCAGACTCATGATTATGGCTTAAGTTTACGTCTTGAATTAAGGCTAAAAAAAATTGAAATCAATCAATCAGATTTATCAATCCAAGAGTTAGACTGTGATACAACTTCAAATTCTGAGAATTTGTCAGTCTAGTCATTTTTCCTGTTATCTGATCAGTACTGATCAGATAATATCAGATGAAGGCTCATATTTTGAGTTTTTGAGCCCACTACTGCACCCCAATATAACCAACAGTACGTGATGTCCAAACTGATCACTCGTCGAGCAGTTCAGATATCAACCACGCACGACGTTGCTTCAGTGGACTGTCAGGAACTGATGATGGTACATACAACATACAAGCCGCTATAGGTATTCTTTAACCACGATCGAATAAACTACGGGCTAAAAAATTCCCGGAGGGACGGACCCCGCTTGTTTTCAGACTCATGATTATGGCTTAAGTTTACGTCTTGAATTAAAGCTAAAAAAATTGAAATCAACCAATCAGATTTATCAATCCAAGAGTTAGACTGTGATACAACTTCACATTCTGAGAATTTGTCAGTCTAGTCATTTTTCCTGTTATCTGATCAGTACTGATCAGATAATATCAGATGAAGGCTCATATTTTGAGTTTTTGAGCCCACTACTGCACCCCGGAATAACCAACAGTACGTGATGTCCAAACTGATGACCCGTCGAGCAGTTCAGATATCAACCACGCACGACGTTGCTTCAGTGGACTGTCAGGAACTGATGATGGTACATACAACATACAAGCCGCTGGCGAAATGTCAACGTTGTTGTGTGGTTTTAGATAGCTACTTAAGTTTTTCATAGAAGTAGAAAAGATAGTCAAGTAGAGTGTAATCAAGAAGAGTAGGTAAGCCGCAGGCTAAGGATGCCATTTTGTTTCAGAAGAATTACATTGGCGGACGTTGTTGTGTATTTTTCATGAAGTAGAAGTAGAAAAGATAGTCAAGTAGACTGTAGAGTGTAATCAAGAAGAGTAGGTAAGCCGCAGGCTAAGGATGCCATTTTGTTTCAGAAGAATTACATTGGCGGACGTTGTTGTGTTCCACGTGTAGCGGACTTCCTGCCCCTCTTATTTCCTTCCCCCCAATTTTTCCTTCTCTTTATTAGCCGCTTTCTTTTGCTCTTCCTCTGCTTTCCATCTCCTTGGACCAGTTTTTTTTTCTATAAAAGGGAACATTTGCTTGAGTAGATTTCTCAACCAATTATCATTTGTGTATTTCTCCCGAGCAGTGTGTTAAACCATGCAGAAAAACAGGGAACGGTACAAGGAGGAGAAAAAAAGAAACCTCATTTTCCTTGCAGTGCTCGGGACTCTTTTAACTTTCTTTCCTCCCATTGCATTTCGCTGTTAAAAAAAAGAAGTAAGGAAGAAAAATATAGGTAATCATGCTCCAGAGTACAGAGTAGTGCAGGAGGGAAGACGTAACGGTGGGTAGTTATTTGTCTATGTAAATCAGTGACGTAGAAATTTCATTGAGTTTTGACTTACTAAGACAACTGGTCCTGCAAAAACCAACTCTTTTTTGGGAAAGGGTAAGTTTTTCAAATGGTACCTACCCCTTATTATATTATTACTAATCCTAAATATATACAGCCCCTTGTGTAACTGACTGACTGACTCACTCACTGATTCACTCACTCACTCATACTAATTCTAACCCAAAAATCTAATTGCACAAATATGATCCAAGATCCAATAATAATAATATGATCATTCAGATTACCAATCGGACTGAAAGTGCTAAACTTTTACAAGTCTATTGTTGGCTTTACTATTATCTTTAATGTAAAGGTCTTTATGCCGTGTTAATACTATTGCAACTTTTATCTGCTCTTATCTAACGCTATTCTCAAGTTCTAACTTACCTAAAGTACAATTTCTATTTTGTGTTTATAGGCAGATTGTTACCTACCTATTCAGAAGAGTGCGAAATACTTTTCAGATGGGAAAAAACACAGCTGCCCTTACAAGGAATGTGTATCAAAGCGGGAATTATGGGTGCAATATCTTGTCGATCCTGGGAATTGAACTTGGGACTTTTTGAATGTCAAATAAGACCTTTAAGATTGAATCAATCATCAAGGATCCTCCAAGAACTCCTAGATCAATGAAGGTCCATGGGGATAAAAAGTTGTGTATAGGTACATAGTACATACGTATTATAACATTCAATTTTATTCTATTTCTTCTTATTCCACATTTTGTTCTCCTTCTTCTTGTTCTTCTTCTTCTTCTAGTTTTCCTTTTTAGTCCGTCCTTCCTTTATAATTACAATAGTAATAAAAAGGTATAAGGGACGGACTATTGTATTCGCTTCGGTGTCTGTCAGAAAAGTTATGTAGGTATAGGTACATAGTTAACATAGTACATACGTATTATAACATTCAATTTTATGCTATTTCTTCTTATTCCACTTTTTGTTCTCCTTCTTCTTGTTGTTGTTCTTCTTCTTCTTCTTCTTCTTCTAGTTTTCCTTTTTCCAATTTGTCTTCTCCAGCTTTTTCTCCTACTTCTTCTTTTCCTCCTTCGTCACTGCCTCGTCCTCCTTCTTCTTCCTCCCCTCCATTACGTCCCCCCCCCCTCCGCTTCACTTCGACTCTGATGTATTCAAATAGCAGCAAAATTTAATAAAGAGAACTTGACTTGTTCTTCACATTGGGTTCTCCAATACAAGTATCAGCTTGGAGAGCGTAGTGAGTAGCGATAATAAACAGTGAGTAGCGGGAAAGGTACTTGCTAGGGTACTTCCGAGTTAGTGAGTGTAATCATGTTCATGAAAAGAAAGCACCTATTTAGTCCAGTGCAGGTGACGGGGAAAATGACGAGAACAATATGGCTGAGTCGTGCCGAAGATGATGAAATTTTCTCAAAGTCCGAAGTTGATTTGATTTGAGAATTGAACGTTATGTTTAAGTTGATTTAACTCGAAATTAAGGCCAAAATACAGGTGTAAATTATTTTACACAATGCATTCAATTAGGTCTGGTAATCCAGCTGTATTCTTACTAAAATTTAGTAATAATATAATAAGGGGTAGGTACCATTTGAAAAACTTATCTACCCTTTCCCAAAAAAGAGTTGGTTTTTGCAGGACCAGTTGTCTTAGTAAGTCAAAACTCAATGAAATTTCTACGTCACTGATTTACCAGGCGACATCTTAATAAGACGTGCTGGGAAATAAACCAGTGGTAAGTCCAGATACCTGGAAGTTCAAGATAGGACACTTTGATCAGCGCTGTGTATATGGGTAGGAACTGTATAATGTGTTCGTTTTACATACAGGGTGATTGTTTTGTAGGTACTTATGGTATAAAGTTTAAAGCTTCTACGAATCTACATAAAGCCCACTCAGGCTTAGGTGTAGGGGCAAACAGCCCCAAAGAATCGGTTAAGCTTTGACGAAATAGTTTCTTGAACTAAAGGGACATTCACTTAATAACACCAAAGATGATTGAATTATAAAGGTACCTTACCGTTTTGCTAGTAAATACGAGTACATATTTCAAAGATTCGTCAAGAAGTGATGCATTAACGTACTGTAACCACTACCTGAAGATGAGGACTTCTCATTTATTTGGGCTTTTTTTTTATCCTACTGACTCCTAAAACACCATCATCTAGCACTATTATTTCTGCAGAGAGAAATCAATGTAACAAAAGTATAAATGTGGCCCGACAAAAAGAACCAATTCCCCCTCCCCCACTATTCTAAACCCACCAACACCACCCTGTAGAGAGGCTATTGCTCACCTTTCCTATTAGAAATGAGACTTGAAGCTGATGAGCTGACAACTAAGTGGCATCAGATATAGGCTAAGGGAAAAAAAGAGGCAATTATAAATCTAAATAAGATGCCTACCTCTCCAGTCTGAGTAGCTGCCTATCGAACTTGACTATCTTGAAACAGAACGCTCTCCCTTGTTTACGGTCGTGCTGCGCGCTCCCGGGGCTTCGCGGGGTTGTGCGTGTGGTCGCGCTTCGCGCTCCCTTGTTTACGGTCGCGCTGCGCGCTCCCGGGGCTTCGCAGGATGTGCACAGGGTCGCGCTTCGCGCTCCCTTGGCTTCGCCCCTGAAAACTAATATCGTCCCTGAGTCTTGTCTCGAAGAAATGAAAACTGAAAACTGTCAGTAGGAAACGGTCGCGCTGCGCGTTCCCGGGGCTTCGCGGTTTGTGCATGAGGTCGCGCTTCGCGCTCCCTTGGCTTCGCCCCTGAAAACTAATATCGTCCCTGAGTCTTGTCTCGAAGAAATGAAAACTGAAAACTAAAAGCGAGAGCAAAATATTAAACGTAGGAAAAGTTTTGCTGGCCTCAAAGCGTGTTCCCCGTGTATTTCTTATGGGGGGACTAAAAAACGTCAATATATCGGGAACGGGAGTTGCCCTGACGGTAACACGAGTTGATTGGATTCCCACAGTTGAGCGGTAAAGTGGTTTAGTAGTGTTTATAATAGTTCTAAGGTAGGCGGTTCGAGACCACCTAAAGGCCTCACTAGTCGTGAGTTTCATCCGATTTTTTTTTTTTTTTTTTTTTTTTTTTGTAGTTTTACCATCATTTTATAAGCTTGTAAATTGGGCCTATTTTTTTTTTTTTTTTTTTTTTTTAATGTCCTTTGTAGGCAATGTAATTTAAATAAGAGTGTTCCCACTTTCGAACGACAGGATTTTTTTCCGAACAAGTGGGAACGGGCGTAAGGGTGTTGGAAACTTCACTTCCTTTTTCCTTATTTCTTATTTCTTCCTTCATTTTCTTTTTCTTTTATTTCTTTCTTCTTTTTTTACTCTTCTCTTATTCCCTGGCACTCTCTCGCTGCATTTTATGCTTCACTAGCACTTTACTGTCCCCTAGCTGAGTCCAATAGAATTCCAGTCTTCACTGCTAGTAGTTCAGTCCGCAAGAACTCCACACAAAAAGAAAAAAAAAAAAAAAAAAGGGAAACGGGGCTGAAAAAAATCCCCCAAAAACCAGTTTTTTTTGGTTTTTTGGCTTTATGGTTTTCTGGACAAAATTTGCACCACCATTTTCGTGATCCTGGTAAAAAGACCTTTAATTTGATATATAGGTCGACCAGGTTTGGATAAGTCCTTCTATGGGGACAGACAGACAGACTGACGGACAGACAGACAGACACCGAAGCGAATACAATAATCCGTCCACTATACCTTTTATTATTAGTAATAATAAAGGAAGGACGGACTAAAAAGTAAGCCAAAATGGACGGTATTTATAAGTCCCGAATTTGCCCGCGTTAGGTTTAGGTTCGTGCCCGTACGTATTCCTGTTTCTCTATCAACATCACTAACATCAGTTGGCTAGGCTAGGTTATATCACACCTAGCACATGTGACGGTGATTAGGTGCTCGTGGTAAAATTTGGGAGGGTCAATGACTTTTGAATGAAAACAAGGCCCGTGCGAATTTTAACAAAGTCCTTGAGACGGTCGAACGGCTACACCTGTACTACCTAGGTATTTCGACCTAAAAAAAAGTTCGGTGGAAAAAACAATACATAGGTACTAGTAACTCTGTTTATAGAACTGTAGAGCTCACGGGACTCCTTTATAAAATGAAATAATTGCCTTTATGAGTTGAACATGTTTGCTAGAACATGTTTAACAAGTTTAATTTCAATTGGATGAACCGTTCGATAGATAAACAAAGAGACAAATTAATTGGTTGGACCTATAACGCCCTGGTTAGTTACATTATGTATGGTACCTACATTGCATTGGTTACATTATTTGAAGATTTAATTGAGAATTGACAAACACTGAGCAGTAATTTCACAATTGATCGATCCCGTACCTTCTAGCCGTAAGTTGACAGAAATGTGCAAACGACATCTCCACTAATACAAGTATGATTTCCCACGCTTTCAAGACGAAACCCAAAGTAAAAGTGCGAATGACATCTCCACTAATACAAGTAATCCCATGCTTTCATGACGAAACCCAAAGTAAAAGGAAATACTTTTCAGATGGGAAAAAACACAGCTGCCCTTACAAGGAATGTGTATCAAAGCGGGAATTATGGGTGCAATATCTTGTCGATCCTGGGAATTGAACTTGGGACTTTTTGAATGGAAGTAAAAGTGCGAATGATATCTCCACTAATACAAGTACTCCTATGCTTTCATGGCGAAACCCAAAGTAAAAGTGCGAATGATATCTCCACTAATACAAGTAATCCCATGCTTTCATGACGAAACCCAAAGTAAAAGTGCGAATGATATCTCCACTAATAAAAGTATTCCATGCTTTCACGATGACGCCAAAAGTAAACTCTATGGATCGCCACTGATTGTATTTACTGCTTGTTTATTTATTTAGAAAAAGTCTTAAAATATTTTCAAAATCTGAAGAGGGTCTGGAACAAAATAAGCTCCCAATAGAGAGGGAGAGAAAGGAAAAAAAGGAGATAAAAAAATGGGAAGGGAGAGAAAGGAATCAGATGAGAAAGGGAAGAAAAAGGGAATACGGTCATTCTACGTTAGTTTTATTTTTCGCTCTGTAATCCCTGTCTGGGATAAAAGTTTCAAAATACAGGGTGTGTCAGTTTATAATCGCTATTGGGAAATAGCAGTGATGTAGCTATTCATTCATATTATGGGATACAAGGCTAGGTTTGCCCGGTTAGCGAGAAGAAAATGTAGCAATAGAGAGGGAGTAATTCTGTGTTGAGAGGAGCGACCACAGTAACAATGTTACTATCAACAGAAATTTAACTTTGTCAAAGCTAGGTAATTTTTGTAAAAAGCGAAAGACTTTGGAAAAAGGACTACTTACTCTTTTCAGTTGACCATACTCAGTTACTGAGTCAGATTCTAAACCACGTAGGTAATTCCAAAAACATTTGGCTCATTGGCTCAGTAGGTAGTTTATTCAATAGAGTAGTTCTTTTTTATAACTCACTCACTCACTCTTTTACAATCCTTAGTCAAAATCATACCGGATCTACCCTGAATAGCTATCAGAGATGATAGAAAATTCCGTTTAAGTTTCGTGACCTAAATGCAGCCAACAGTGCATCTTTTGTCTCCTCCTCCTGCCCTAGCTACCCCTCCTATCTGTCTGTCTACCCCATTCTACCGTTTTCTTGAGCAGTGCTTTCCAAACAGTTGGGTTTTGGTCCCTTGACAGAAGAATTTCAAAGTTCGAAGAAGCTATAGGAGAAGTATATTTGGACCCAGAAGAAAATTACGAACGAAAGTCTTCCAAAGGCCGATCTTTGGATGTGTTTACGTCAAAAGATATCTTGGGTTAAGGGGCTCATTGATTGGCACACATCACAAAAGTGTAGTTATGTAGTGTAGTATACCCTAGAATTCACGCACCTTGTAATAAGAAAGCTATTGGCATTCGCATGCAATTCTCTTGAAAGTTTTAAGCCATTCACATGAACTGTTGGGTATTGCAAAAGGCATCAATCTGAAGTTGATGTAGGTAAGTAGTCTACATAGCTACCTGATTTTGGTAAATCTGCTTGGAAAAAACTAGGTACCTAGGTCAGTAGGGAAACACTAATTTACAGAACCCATTTTCTAATTTAGGTCGTATAAGCTTAAATCAACTTTTAGGGCTCTTTACACCTACACCTAGGCCTCCGAGTTGGCTTTTTGTGTTCGTTTTATCTTTTTGTACATAATTACCTAACTGTCATCCTTTTCCAGGGCCAGGACAACTCATTTTGAGAACCCCTGTTCTCCCAGTTTCCTCCAAACACAGAACTTACAGTTTCGCCTGATTTATGAATTAGGAGAGTTTTTAGATTAGTTCTAAGGTTGGGTTTTGGTCGCTTGACAGAAGAATTTCAAAGTTCGAAGAAGCTGTAGGAGAAGTTGATTTGGACCCAGAAGAAAATTACGAAAGAAAATCTTCCAAAGTTTGGAAGATGTTCGATTTCTAAGAATCTCTTGATTATCTTGGACTTGGTACTGATCCATTGACAGACATCACAAAAGTGTATTGCACCCTAAAATTCATGCCGCATCTTGTAATAAGAAACTTATTCACAAGCAATTTTATGGAAAGTTTTAAGCCATTCACATGGCCCATGGCCTGTTCAGTATTACAAGAGGCATCAATCTGAAGTTGATGTAGGTTTTATCTTTTTTTGCACATTTTCCTAATTGTCATCCTCTTCCAGGGCCAGGACAACTCATTTTGGGAACCCCTGTTCTCCCAGTTTCCTCCAAACACAGAACTTACAGTTTCGCCTGATTTATGAATTAGGAGAGTTTTTAGATTAGTTCTAAGGCTGCCTAGGACTAGCGAGTGAAAGGGAGGGGTTTAGGTATTAAGCTATAGTGAGGATGAGGCAAAGTCTTGGATAACCTCTTCCTCTCCCTCCCATTCCCTATGATGATGGCATGGAACGCAGTCTTAATGTGAGGATGCATACTGACAAGAACTTTAATTCCCAAATCTTCTGCAGTCTCATGTTTAGTTGAAACATTAGGCTTCTGAGTAATCCCAGATGGGACTAGCGAGGGAAGGGGAGGGGTTTAGGTATTAAGCTTTAAAGTGAGGATGAGGCAAAGTCTTGGATAACCTCTCCCTCCCATTCCCTATGATGATGGCATGGAACGCAGTCTTAATGTAAGGATGCATACTGACAAGAACTTTAATTCCCAAATCTTCTGCAGTCTCATGTTTAGTTGAAACATTAGGCTTCTGAGTAATCCCAGATACATGAAAAACGTTCGTACGGCATTCATAGAGTAGAGGACTGCATACAAAAATCGAGTCAGAGGAAGGACTTTCTAAATTTTAAACAAATTGTTTCCTTCCCTTCCTTATGAAAGAAATTAGGAACTTAAGAACGAGGAAAACAACAGGAGACCTATGAAATCCCCTAGCACGGTAGTAATATTCTCAACGACGACGCGATGACTAGAGTCTCGTCTCGAAATCCAAGGGATGAAAAATTGATGATTTTTTTCTCGTGCAAGATCACGAGACGAGACAAGGGCCTGATTCTGATTTCGCGAGACAAGAAATGGATTTTGTCTCGTGCAAAGATTGCGAGACAAATTCTGTTTTCACCATTTTTCATCTCGTTTCTCCTGCATGACTATATTCCCGACCCTGTGCATCGCCTAGCTGCAAGTTGCCTCTGTAACAAAAGACCGGGATAATGGCTTCCTATAATATCCATATAGAATCTGAAAGGAGGGACTATAAACTACGTATATTAGCGGACTAGGAAAGTTTGTTCTTTCCGTCTACGCTGTCCTCGGAATTCTAAATGGAGGCTAAAGTAAAGTGGATCCATAGATTCCAGAGAATATTAAACTTTCCTTGCATTATTGTCTTTTTTTTTCTTCTTCGGATATCGTAAAACTTTGTTTTGTTCTTTTTATTCCTCTATACTTCTTTCGTCCTTCTTCTTCTTCTTCTTCTCCTCCTCCTCTTTCTCTTCCTCCTCATTCTTCTTCGTTGTTGTTCTTCTTCGTCGTCTTCACATCTTCCTCCTTCCCCCCCCCCCTTGTATGCTTGTATTCGCCTCGGTGTCTGTCACTCGCTCGCTCGCTCGGTCTGTCTGTCTGTCTGTCTGTCCCCATAGAAGGACTTATCCAAACCTGGTCGACCTATATATCAAATTAAAGGTCTTTTTACCAGGAACACGAAAATGGTGGTGCAAATTTTGTCCAGAAAACCATAAAGCCAAAAAACAAAAAAAAAAAAACTGTTTTTTGGGGGATTTTTTGTTGTACTTTCAAGCATCTTGTTTCTTTCCTAGTTTTAGTAACCCTCAATACCTACTCTGGCTCTTCTTTTCTACCTCTTCAGCTTTTACTTCACCTTCTCTCCCTTCTTCCACTTCCATCTTGTATATTTTTTTTTCTTTCTTTGTTCCTTTCCGTTGATCGCATTCCTACAGTCCTCCAATTGGTTCCTATGTACAACATTTGCATTTGAGTTATGTTAGGCTGTGATTTTACCTCTCTTACTTGTTTTACTGTGTGTCGCCCATCACAAGTTCCTATGAAAACAACATGTGTCATACAGTAATCATTTATTGTAAGAAATAAAAACCTGTGATATCTTATTATTTTGTTTGGACAAAATTTTGCGTGTCTTCTTGTTGTGTTAACTTTTCACCTTGATCTCTTATTTTTTTTTTACACACGGGGATGCGAAAATGCTTTAAACCTTGAAAAAAACTTCCCTTAAGTACTTGTCATCAAAAATTCGAGGCTGAGGTGGGGTTTAGAAAGTTCCCAAAATTGGTTCTGGTTTAAAACAATAAGGAAAATGTTTAAATAATTTAATTATGGTCGAGTATGTAGGCTTTTCATTGGTCATTCTAGCAGTGAAGTATTTTTTCTACTTATCCCATGTTTCTGAAGAGATACTTAGAGAACGAGTTGCATACCTACAGGCGTAAATTGTCTTCGTAAATTTCCGCCTGTTTCAAGGTGTATACTTTAGTTAGAAAGTGTTTACTGCTCATATAATTAATTTCTAATGAACTTACGTAAGCGTAAATATTTACACAGAACGTTTTACAGTACTTTGGGACCGCCGAATATTTTTTTATCGCGATATTTTATTCGCGATAAAAAAATAAAAAAAAAAAAAATGGAGACGAGAATTCACTTGAAGAAAAGCGACCTATGCGACCTTTGTTTAGTATCACAAGTACAATGATGTAAATGATGAGTCCAGAGCAATTTCAGTTTTGAAACCCTTCTCTATGTGAAGGATTTGGATTTCGAACAAAATCGTTGATGAAATCAAAGCTTCAAGACCAGTGCCTGTACCCCTCCCTTATCCACGCCCACGAAGGTTACTTTACAACTAACTAATTGAACTCACGTGAAGGTAAACGCCTCAATGTGCGAAACACTTCATCAGAAGACATGGAGGTGTACCTGATCCACTCGACCCGAAATCTGTTGAAGCCCATATCTAGTACACAAAACATCATTTTTGGAATTACACTAGAATAGAATAACAGAGCGAGTTTATATTGTACCTTCCCTACTTGTTTATCCCGCTGAGATGGACCTTTTGAGTCCTTGAGGTTCCCTAAACGCATGGAATCCTTTAAAAAAGTCTGTTTGACAAAAAAAAAAAAAAAAAAAAAATCCAAACAAAAAATAATCTTACTAAAGGGATAAA
>NW_007378143.1:147690-149382 GCF_000475195.1 Diaphorina citri
TTCTTTCCTCCTTGACTAAACATCCACCCACTTCTATGTGTCAGTAAGGCAGCCAATTTCAGATCTATAGCTATTATCTATAAAGTACCTTCAATACAAAGAAGTTATCAAGACTCATGTCACATTAATTGGATGATAAGGTGGGTTTCTTCTTTGTAAAACCAAACCATAAAGTTGTTTTTAGGTATTCTAAAGCTTCTAAACTGACTTCACATCCTGCCTGATCCCATAAACATAAAACAGGCAAAAAATCAATCCCTAAGTACCTATAGAGGCACCCATTAAATGGAGTAGCTTGGAATGTAAATAAACTGGGGGAAAATATCCCAGGCTTTTATGCTTGAAAAATAAATAAAATATCTACTCAAATATAAATTATATTTATCTATAAGTATATAAATAGGTGCCTAATATAGGCAGTAATCTCCCCTCTCCCCCCCATCGAACAATCGTCATCGTCAAGGGTAACAACCATCTTAGTTCTCGTGTGACCTCGTATGACCTCGGGCAGAAAAAAAATTCAGCTGAAAAGTCTACAAGCCCCCCGTACATCGCCCAAAAAAATCCCCTCAGTACCCCATTCACCTTCACCACCCCCCGAAAAAAAGCGGCAGGCATTATATTTGGAGTCAGACGCACTGCTAAGCCTTGGGGTCGGGGCTGGGGTCAAGATACTTTCAATTGGGATAGGGTATGGTTCAGAAAATTTTCGTCCCATCCTACCGAAATCTTATTTTATAACCTACGTGTTTTTTTTTTTTTCTGTGTGTGAGCCCCTTTCATTCCGAGAATTTTGACAGGCAGAAAATTTGTTTTGTGTTGGGAAAGGTTTTCGTTTTTCTTTTCCTTCTTCTTAGGCTTTAATAGTAGGGTGCTTCTTTCACCAAACCGTTGTCCTTACCGGAAAAGCATGTTGCGTGGCTGAATGTGCATCACACCACATTGTAAATAACCCAATTTTGCCTCTACAATGCTGGTTGTGCTACAAAACAATTTATGATGTCACATTCTGATTTCAAAACGTCGCACTTCTTGTGGGGAAAAAAAAACAACAAACAAAATGTATGTACGACTAAGAACTAGGTACGTGGTTAGAACTACGAAGTTCACAAAGAGATATCTTTCGTGGAATAGCTTCCAGCCTGCTGGAGTCAATCCAGCTCCTCAAAATTTTGCTGTCCTTCCCTGTGCTACAAAACAATTTATGATGTCACATTCTGATTTCAAAACGTCGCACTTCTTGTGGGAAAAAAAAACAACAAACAAAATGTATGTACGACTAAGAACTAGGTACGTGGTTAGACCTACGAAGTTCACAAAGAGATATCTTTCGTGGAATAGCTTCCAGCCTGCTGGAGTCAATCCAGCTCCTCAAAATTTTGCTGTCCTTCCATAGAGAAATGGCCCAGCCTTTTCCAAGAAATACTATCCTACGTGAAGTTATTGATTTTCATAGAACACCAATGGGCAATTGGGCATTTAGGTGTTGCAACTTGAACTCTAGTGTGTAGCTATTTCGAAAGTAGGAGTAGGTCATTTGTGAATAGTTAACGTAACTATTGGTAGGTACATATTTAATTTGAATTTAAACTCCTGCAACACAAACATGAAAGTGAAGTTTTCTAGAACTGTAAATTATTGATGGACGTCAATTTTTCAATAAAATTAATAACTGCCTAGATATACCCACAG
>NW_007378144.1:0-4596 GCF_000475195.1 Diaphorina citri
TTCGGCAGTGGCGGAACGTTGAGGACATTTTTAAAAGTTAGTTTTAAGGAGAAAGATTCTTTATTTTAGGGGCAAGATACGGAAATTCAGACGCTTTAGAACAGCATAGAACATTAAATACTACAACACGTACACAGAATTTACTTCACAGCTTGGGAAAATGGCCTGGTAAAACCCCGTCTATTTTCCTGACATATTATGAATCTTTTGGATTTGTAAACAACAAGCAACTTTTTGGATGTAGAAAACAAAGATACGACACTGAAGTAATATTTCTATTATTAAATTTTATCTTTCCACTTTCTTTTGAAAGTTGAAGGAACATTTTGCGACGTAGTTTGATGAAGAAACGTTCTGACAGATAATGTAATTAGTATTCTTGAAAGATTCCATGAACTTTAGCCGTATTTGTTGAACTGTATAGATATTTCAGAACTTAATATGTATAATGAACTGTAGAACTCACGTAAAAGAGACCCTGACGGAGCTTTTAAAAGTCCAATGAAGCTCAAAATCTAATGAGTTTTTTTTATCTTTGTGTGTTGAACATTTTTGCCAAATTTTATCAACATCGCATAAACCGTTCGAAAGTTATGGTTAGAAAAACAGTCCCACAAACTAAATGCAAAAATCGTAGAGTTAAATCTTAGCTGTCACTTCGTTCGTTCAATAATTTCTTCTTTTCCCCCTCTTTTATTTTACTATGTTGCTGGTGGATGAAATCTCAGAAGTGAGGGTTGTATCAGCATTGGTGACTGATGATAATCCGCAGCATCGGTTGTATTGATTGTTGGATGTTGTCATCTCTTCGTTAAACTGAACAGCCTCGGGATGTGTCAAATCACAGGTTTCTCCCTGAGAAAGAAAAGAAAGGGGTAATCAAATGGAAGAACGATTTGCTTTGTCAACCAGATGCTTAATGTTGATAACTTGCCAGTCTTTCAACGTTATGTTAAACTCCAGAATAACTAATCCAGGCAATTTAGTTACAAAAAAGTGTCTAATCAATTAAGCATCTTGTATAACTGATCAGTCAGGGCTGAGCCTCACAAGTTATATTTAATGGTATTGACAAATTTAAACAACTCCCCAGAAAATCAATTTACTGAAAACTCCCAGTACTTCATAAGTACTGCCTATAGCAGGGATTTCCAACTAGCGGTCCGCGTAACTCCCAGTGGTAAGATCGGCAGTTAAACTGTTAGCATAATGGGACATCTTGTTCTAGGCTGACAGTCTAATAAAGCACTACTTTTGCTGAAAGTCCTTAATTCTTCCGATTTGTTTTGCAGAGGAGGAACGGGACTCTGGTGGGTGTAGGCTGTACCATGTCACCTCCTGTACCTGACGTATTTCTCATGTTCTGGCAGACTCTGGCTGCTTACTTACGTTCTGGCTGTCTAGGAAATTATTCTCTTTGTTCCCACAAACAAAGGTCCGTAGGTAGTATACTCCAGCAGTAGGCTACTACTATTACTGTGGTCAAGTTCTGAATATTAACCCCTCTGTTTTCCATTTTCCAGACAGAACTCCTGGGACTACATGTCATTCAGGCTGTGGATTGGACTATGGATCGGCTTCATTCTGATTATCCTGGTAGCGGTGGATGCTAGCGCTCTGGTCTGCTATATCACTCGCTTCACCGTTCTGAAATTATATTATGGAGGATAAAATTCCATAAATCTGCTGGGATTGAACCCACGCCCTCTCCTGTTTACCAAGCTAAAGTCTTGAGGCAGGTTACAAAATGTTAACCCCTCTGTTTTCCATTTTCCAGACAGAACTCCTGGGACTACATGTCATTCAGGCTCTGGATTGGACTATGGATCGGCTTCATTCTGATTATCCTGGTAGCGGTGGATGCTAGCGCTCTGGTCTGCTATATCACTCGATTTACCGCTCTGGCTGCTTACTTACGTTCTGGCTGTCTAGGAAATTATTCTCTTTGTTCCCACAAACAAAGGTCCGTCGGTAGTATACTCCAGCAGTAGGCTACTACTATTACTGTGGTCATTCTGAAATTATTGTGGAGGATAAAATTCCATAAATCTGCTGGGATTGAACCCACGTCCTCTCCTGTTTACCAAGCTAAAGTCTTGAGGCAGGTTACAAAATATTAACCCCTCTGTTTTCCATTTTCCAGACAGAACTCATGGGACTACATGTCATTCAGGCTGTGGATTGGACTATGGATCGGCTTCATTCTGATTATCCTTGTAGCGGTGGATGCTAGCGCTCTGGTCTGCTATATCACTCGCTTCACCGAGGAGAACTTTGCCACTCTGATAGCGTTCATCTTTATTTACAAAGTAAGTCCTGCCCCTGGACACTCGGAGAGGTTCTGTAGGGATAAAGTGTTTAATGTATAATGTACGGCCATTTTGGAGCACATTACCAAAAGTTTATCCTTGGAATACGTGGTGCACTTATCAGCCTTGTGAGGACTATTCAGAAGCTTTTTTAAAAAAACCAGTTATCTAGAAATGATAGAATTAGTAAAAGAGGCTCCTAGTAATATAATATCCACAAAGATTGCAAAAAGGCTTTTAGCTAAAGTAAGTCCTGCCCCTGGACACTTGGAGAGGTTCTGTAGGGATAAAGTTATTTTCAATGTTTAATGTACGGCCATTTTGGAGTACGTAACAAAAAGTTTATCCTTGGAATACGTGCTGCACTTATCAGCCTTGTGAGGAAGAATTAGTAAAAGAGGCTCCTAGTAATATAATATCCACAAAGATTGCAAAAAGGCTTTTAGCTTCACCACAAATAATTAAAGATTTAGATTAGTGTATTAATGTCCGATCTTTGCCCCAGAGAGTTTTCAGTTAATCCAGAGTCCAAGAACTACTGGCCTGTGTATATCAAATGGGTGACTTCAAAGAGAACCCTTGACACTGTGTTAACTCTCAGTGGTAAGATTGGCCATCAGAAGCGTAGTAGTAATCCAACCCTCCGCGCCGCCTTAAAATGAGAAAGAATGTAATATATTCTATTAAACTCTAATCGACATTTTTTTTTTTTCAGGCCATCGAGAACGTTCTATCCATAGGCAAGAGATTCCCTACGATGTCCGCCAGAAATCTCAATCTCTCCCATGACTGTCGCTGTATACCACCGGACGATACCGACCCTATAGGTTCCATACTCAACTCTACTCAGCTCATCAAAGATGAGTGCTTGGTAAGTGAAGCAATAATATACTGCTCGCATAGGACTGAAAAGTCCCTTTACTCCAGCAGTAGGCTACTACTTGTTTGTGTGTTCGAACTTTATGCCTGGCCAAACCGCTCATCCGATTGCTATGAAACTTCGTCAACTTATTGCTTGCACTCCCGTGAAGGTTATAGGCTATTTTTCGGTTCGTTTTTGTTGCTACGCCGAGCAAGACCACTAAATGGATGAGTGACATGAACGGCCATGCCTTAAAGATTTCGGCTAGTTATTAATAAAATATTGTTCATTTTCAGCTGGTTGTCATGATAGGAATCAGAAAGCTACTGGACTGCTTGTTCACTTTTGAGGATAAAATTCCATACCTCGGCTGGGATTGAACCTACATCCTCCTGTTTACCAGGCGAGCGTCTTGACCACTATGCCACCAAGGCAGTTTATTAACATTTTATTTCTTAGCTCAATTATGTCCAATCTTACTACAGAGAGTTTTCAGTTAATCCAGAGTTGAATACTTTCCTGTGTGAATCAAATGGGTGACGTCAAAGAAAACCCTCGACACTGTTAACTCCCAATCCACGGTGGTAAAACTCGAACTTAGCTTCCAGTCTAGATCTTTCAGATCGTCTGAGGGGCCTAGGTCTGAAGCGTTTCCCACCACACACGTTCTGACTGAGTCTGTCAGACTGTCTGAGCATGAGTGTCTGGCCTTATTCGAGCAGTATAGACAATATTTTTTGACGCTGACACTGACTGTTAACTCCCAGTGGTAAGATCGGCAGTTAAACTGTTAGCATAATAGGACATCTTGTTCTAGGCTGACAGTCTAATAAAGCACTACATTTGCTGAAAGTCCTTAATCCTTCCGATTTGTTTTGCAGAGGAGGAACGGGACTCTGGTGGGTGTAGGCTGTACCATGTCACCTCCTGTACCTGACGTATTTCTCATGAACTCCCAGTGGTAAGATCGGCAGTGAAACTGTCAGCATAATGGGACATCTTGTTCTAGGCTGACAGTCTAATAAAGCACTACATTTGCTGAAAGTCCTTAATCCTTCCGATTTGTTTTGCAGAGGAGGAAAAGACATAATACTAGTAGCTTACTGATGGGGGTAAAGAGACTCTTTATGTTGGGGTTTCCAAACTCGAAATTGAGAAGGAACGAGAATTTCCCAATACTTAATACCCAGGTAAACCTCGGATTGAATCCTGAGACAATCCACGGTGGTAAAACTCGAACTAACACTCGTATTTATGAACAAGAATGATCGTTCTTAAGGTAGGTTTAGACGAAGCGAGTCTACTCGCGCATTTACCTCGCTTCCGCTCCCTCGCGTCGTGTAGATGGGTAAAATCCCTTTTCAAGAGGTTTGACAGAGGGAACTGTAACTGCTATGGTCTTATCGTCCCGAAATCGAAGAGAGA
>NW_007378144.1:4765-37500 GCF_000475195.1 Diaphorina citri
ACTAGCGCTTACGAGGCAGACGCACTACCAACTAAGCTAACTAGGCTGGCCAAGGTAAGATTTTACCTCCTGTTTAACTCAACTGATAGTTCAATGTACCTCTGTATTGCGTTCGGTATGTGCTTAGGCCAGCCACTCACTATCAGGTAGACCTGAAAGGTACGGCTGAAAAGGTCCTTCTCTCAGGGGTCTACCTGACAGTGAGTGGTTGGCCTTAATAGTGTGATGGTCAGAGTTCAATGTACCTCTGTATTGCGTTCGGTATGTTCTTAGGCCAACCACTCACTATCAGGTAGACCTGAAAGGTACAGCTGAAAAGGTCCTCCTCTCAGGTCTACCTGATAGTGAGTAGTTGGCCTTAATAGTGTGATAGGTCTGATAAAATGGGCAAGGAATCCAACCTGAAGAGAGACCTTCTGCTTAGCAAGGTTAAAATGATAATGGGCAGGGATTCGGGCCTTGGACCTTCTGGAAATACGTTACCATTAGACCAACCAAGTCCCCTATTACTCTAGATTGTCTTATTCCCACCTCTCACGCTCAGACCGTGTTAACGTGGGTGGCGGAAATATCTCGACTCCTAGGTCTCAAACTCTTCTGCCACTCACTTTAAAACGGTCTCAGCTTGAGTGGTTGGTCTAACTTGAAGATTGGCACAGCGTACAGGCAGACCATTTAGTAGGTGGGTCGACGCAACCGAAAATTTAATGAGCAGCTGGATGCTTCACTGGAGCAAAGCAACGCTGCGCTGCGCATGGTTGGTATCCGGCTATCCGGATGGGTAACCATCTCAAATACGTTACCATTAGACCAACCAAGTCCCTTATTACTTTAGAGTCTATATTGTCTTATTCCCACCTCTCACGCTCAGACCGTGTTAACGTGGGTGGCGGAAATATCTCGACACCTAGGTCTCAAACTCTTCTGCCTGCCACTCACTTTAAGACGGTCTCAGCTTGAGTGGCTGGTCTAACTTGAAGATTGGCACAGCGTACAGGTAGACCATTTAGTAGGTGACTCACTTTAAGACGGTCTCAGCTTGAGTGGCTGGTCTAACTTGAAGATTGGCACAGCGTACAGGTAGACCATTTAGTAGGTGGGTCGACGCGACCGAAAATTTAGTGAGTAGCTGGATGTTTCACTGGAGCAAAGCAACGCTGTGCATGGTTGGTATCCGGCTATCCGGATGGGTAACCATCTGAGGAATCGCGTCCCTTAAAAACTTGGCAGTTTTACAGTGACTTACCACCCCCCCCCCTTTATTAGACTTCCATTTCAAATCCACTCGTAAAATTTGTAGCCAAAACCAAATGTCAGCCCAAAGCAATCACCCTAGTTAGGACTGATTGAGAGGCTGACAAAATATGCCGACCCCATCTGTGCACGGGAAAAGACCAACAAAAAGAAGCAGAATACCAGCCTGAATTTTCCTTGCTATTCGTGGAAAGACGAGCTCTTTGGATTTTTTTTTAACCCTGAAAACATTTGCGCTGTTTCTTTAAAAAATAATAATAGAGACAAGACTTACGTTATCTACGGCAGCCCAGTCTATCTGATAGCTTGAGTGTTCCATTGGGAACTGGTGTATTCAATGTGTTATCGTCGCTGACTGAACGCAGTAGTTTTTTATTATTTTAAGAGGGGATAACGCATTAGTTTCCAAATCTCAAGTTCAAATTAACATTGTCTGTCGTTCTTCTTTGCTTTCAGGTGCCTCTCAAACGAGTTCATTTGTTCACCATAATTCAACTTGTCTGCCTCATAGTACTGTGGCTCATCAAGTCCTTCAGTCAAACCTCAATCTTGTTCCCCCTCATGGTAAGTCCAGTCAAATTAGGTCCCCGGTTCAAATCCCGGCGGGGTCAAAGTTTTTTCGGCTCTGTGTGGAGTTCGGGGTGCACTCGGCTTGGTAAGGACAATTGAGTAGCGACTGGTGGCGGCATTATCAGTGTAAAAAGATTATGGAAATATGGAAGTTGATTGCAAAGGAGGTACTTGGTAATGCTTTGATATCCACAAAGTTGTGGAAAAGCTCTGTTTTACCACAAATAATTTGAGATTTAATTTTGATTAGTATTAACTAATCTAATATATAAAAATTGCGACAGGTAAGCCAGATTACAGGATTAAGAGAGAGCTTGTTTCGTATATTGAGCCACCCGAGTTATTTTTCCAACGGGTTTAACGCAACGGTATTACTACTAAGGGTGGGTTTCACCAATCATCTTTTTAGCCCCTACCAGCCTGTTAGCTTAGCAGCCCTGTTAAGCCTATACCAATCAAATGGAACTTAACAGGCTGTTAGCTTAACATGCCTTTTAGGGTCTGAAAAAATATTGGTCAAATCCAAAAACTAAATGTACGGCCCTGAATACATAGGTAGGTACCTTACAATAAAAGATTTCTCGATTAAAATATTTTTGGCCATATAGGTAAATCTTCTTCTCTAAAATGTCAGTAAGGGTCCAAACACTAATGGATGGGGGGAGGGGCTTGGCTCCAATTGCTCCAATTTTTTGGAGTCTGACGTACAGCAAATATCAGCCGGACTATATGTTTCTGCGACAGGTAAGCCAGCTTACAGGCTTGAGCCACCCGAGTTTTTTTCCTACGGGTTTAACGCAACGGTATTACTACTAAGGGTGGGTTTCACCAATCATCTTTTTAGCCCCTAACAGCCTGTTAGCTTAGCAGCCCTGTTAAGCCTAAACCAATCAAATGGAACTTAACAGGCTGTTAGCTTAACATGCCTTTTAGGGTCTGAAAAAAATATTGGTCAAATCCAAAAACTAAATGTACGGCCCTGAATACATAGGTACCTTACAATAAAAGATTTCTCGATTAAAATATTTTTGGCCATATAGGTAAATCTTCTTCACTAAAATGTCAGTAAGGGTCCAAACACTAATGGATGGGGGGAGGGGCTTGGCTCCAATTGCTCCAATTTTTTGGAGTCTGACGTACAGTAAAGGAGCAAAATGGAGCTCGAGGGGGGGGACCCTAAATACGGCCTTGAACACAAACCTCACCCAGATGGAGTGGGACCGGAAAAAACCAGCAATACGCGGTTGCCCAGATGGTCACCCAGCCGGATACCAACCACACGCAACATTGCTTAACTTCAGTGTTCCATTGGGAACTGGTGTATTCAATGTGTTATCGTCGCAGACTGAACGCAGTAGTTTTTTTTTTTTTTTTAGTTTTTTTTTCAAGAGGGGATAACGCAGAAGTTTCCAAATCTCAAGTTCAAATTAACATTGTCTGTCGTTCTTCTTTGCTTTCAGGTGCCTCTAAAACGAGTTCACTTGTTCACGATAATTCAACTTGTCTGCCTCATAGTACTGTGGCTCATCAAGTCCTTCAGTCAAACCTCAATCTTGTTCCCCCTCATGGTCATTACGTTGATTATGGTGTGAGTAAAGTTTTAAAAATGCAGCTTTTCTTGTAGCTCAATGCATGTGGTAGTAAGATAGTGTAGTAAGTAATAGCTTAGTCTAGATTGGTACTTTTTTTCTCAAGAAATTCTAAATCATATCTGGTGTCAAGTTTCCACAAAATTTGTTAACATTATACATATTCAAGAAATCTATATCATATCTAGTATTGAATTCTAGTCATTTTTTGAGTTACCTGTTACAATACCCATTTTATTTTTGTATGTTACATTATGCAGCCGTTATAATGTTCCCTGTGAAATCGTATGAAATTCGTATTGTAGAGTTTTGTGGCTCAAGGCGATTTTGTTTTGTTAGATGTCAATAGAGATATTAAGAAATTCTAAATCATATCTGGTGTCAAGTTTCCACAAAATTTGTTAACATTATACATATTCAAGAAGTCTATATCATAATATATCTAGTATTGAATTCTAGTCATTTTTTGTGTTACCTGTTACAGTACCCATTTTATTTTTGTATGTTACATTATGCAGCCGTTATAAATGTTCCCTGTGAAATCGTATGAAATTCGTATTGTAGAGTTTTGTGGCTCAAGGCGATTATGTTTTGTTAGATGTCAATAGAGATATTCAATTATTTGTTCATTTGTTTTCTAATTAAATAAATATATGCCCTCTGAACAATTCTGTCTTGACTTTTATTTGGTTCTTCCCAGTCAGGTAGTAAAAAAAAACGGATGTCTAATCTTACAGATCTCGTACTCTCGCAGCATAGGAAAAAAGTAGCAGTTTACTTGGGTAGGTACTTTTCCCTTTCAATAGACGAGAGTACATCGAAATTCTCGCTTTGATAGGCGAGAGTACATCGTGTGAACTTCTCGAATGGGCGAGAGGGCGGAGAGAGACATGAGTTCTAGCAATTCGAAATATCCAATTTTATATTAATTGCTTTAAGAATTGTACACTTAGATGGGCCAATTTTTAGAGTGACTAAGGGACCTAACCAAGCTTTACTTGACGGATTTCGGTGAAGCTTGTTTTACCTTGTTCAAAAATGGAGTATCGCTTACTATTCCCAGTAATTCCCATTACGTTGATTATGGTGTGACTAAAGTTTTAAAAATGCAGCTTTTCTTGTAGCTCAATGCATGTAGTGGTAAGATAGTGTAGTAAGTAATAGCTTAGTCTAGATTGGTACTTTTTCTCTTAAGAAATTCTAAATCATATCTGGTGTCAAGTTTCCACAAAATTTGTTAACATTATACATATTCAAGAAGTCTATATCATATCTAGTACTGAATTCTAGTCATTTTTTGTGTTACCTGTTACAGTACCCATTTTATTTTTGTATGTTACATTATGCAGCCGTTATAAATGTTCCCTGTGAAATCGTATGAAATTCGTATTGTAGAGTTTTGTGGCTCAAGGCGATTTTGTTTTGTTAGATGTCAATAGAGATATTCAATTATTTGTTCATTTGTTTTCTAATTAAATAAATATATAAATGCCCTCTGAACAATTCTGTCTTGACTTTTGTTTGGTTCTTCCCAGTCAGGTAGTAAAAAAACGGATGTCTAATCTTACAGATCTCGTACTCTCGCAGCATAGGAAAAAAGTAGCAGTTTACTTGGGTAGGTACTTTTCCCTTGAAAATTATAACCCAATGAAGTCTGCGATTTTAAAAGTATCTCATTGTATTTCTGCTCTAACATTTACAAATTACATAAAATTTTAAATTATTTACAAAAGCTAGTATTTTACAAGGATATTTCATGGTTACCCTCGGTTAAACGGTTCAAGCAGCGAGCACACCTATACGTTTCGTTTCCGTCCCGACTAGGTTCTTTCATAAAGAGCATTCTTCCGACTAGAGTTGGAAACATAGTTAATATGCATGCTTTTATGAAACAACCCATTCGAGACGAAACGTATTCGAGGCGTACAAGTGTCTGTGTGCGCACTACTTTAGGTATGAGATTTAAATAAAGTAATTGTCAGAATTATTACACTGTAAACGATCATGGTTCATATTCTGTGCCCCCCATCACCAAAGTATGGATATGTATCTTACAAGTGCAATCAATCAATCCATAATCGTTCCATCATGGTCACTACTTTAGGTATGAGATTTAAATAAACTAATTGTCAGAATTATTACACTGTAAACGATCATGGTTCATATTCTGTGCCCCCCATCACCAAAGTATGGATATGTATCTTACAAGTGTAATAGCCAATGGAAAAGCAGAATTTGGACGAATTAGATCAAAACAGGGAATTGTAAATACTTTCCCATACTTTGGTGATGTTTGGTAGTGATATAGAGCACTGGACTATGTAATCATTAACAACTCATTCACTGGGACTGTTTTTGGGTCAAATTTCAAAAAATAGGATTTCTCTAATATAAAATCTCTCTTGAGAATTTCCCCAACAAGGGGTTCCATACTTTGGTGATATTTGGTAGTGATATAGAGCACTGGACTATGTAACAACTAATTCACTGGGACTGTTTTTGGGTCAAATTTCAAAAAATAGGATTTCTCTAATATAAAATCTCTCTTGAGAATTTCCCCAACAAGGGGTTGTCAATAAGAAATGAGGATATCTTGCAAGCAGTCTGCTATGTCAATTAATGATATGTCTTATATTTTCAAAGTGAAAATATATACGAGTTTCCTCCTTTTAAATGTGACCTTAAACCCCTTTGAAAAAAATCCCTCTTGGAGAAATTATGTCATGGTGTCAGGATAAGTTTTCTCTCCCCATTTCTTACGTCAATCTTTTTATTTACTCGTTTCAAAATCTACTATCAAGTAGGTAGGTACTCCATTTAGAATTTTTATAGAACTAAGATTAGGTCCCCGGTTCAAATCCCGGCGGGGTCAAAGTTTTTTCGGCTCTGTGTTAGGAGTTCGGGGTGCACTCGGCTTGGTAAGGACTGGTGGCGGCATTATCAGTGTAAAAAGATTATGGAAATATTGAAGTTGATTGCAAAAAAGGTACTTGGTAATGATGTGACATCCACAAAGTTGTGGAAAAGCTCTGTTTTACCACAAATAATTTGAGATTTAATTTTGATTAGTATTAACTAATCTAATATATAAAAATAGTCTGCTATGTCAATATTAATAATAATAAGTCTTATATTTTCAAAGTGAAAATATATACGAGTTTCCTCCTTTTAAATGTGACCTTAAACCCCTTTGAAAAAAATCCCTCTTAGAGAAATTATGTCATGGTGTCAGGATAAGTTTTCTCTCCCCATTTCTTACGTCAATCTTTTCATTTACTCGTTTCAAAATCTACTATCAAATAGGTAGGTACTCCATTTAGAATTTTTATAGAACCAATAGTTTGAGATATCATAGAAAGGGAAATTCAGATCTAGACTAACAGAAGGTAAATAAGGGCCCGACAAAGTATGATATAGAGAGCAATAGAACTAATAGTTTGAGATATCATAGAAAGGGAAATTCAGATCTAGACTAACAGAAGGTAAATAAGGGCCCGACAAAGTATGATATAGAGAGCAATTTACTGTCATGACACCAAAACCACACAAACACCTTAACCTAGTCATTACCTGAACGAGAGAGCTGGGGATCCAATTCCTTGAGAGGTAGAGAGGGATTTTCCCCGCGAGCTGGCGAGGGAATCTTTCCCCTCCTGAGGGCGGGATTTTTTCCACTGACGCGACGATGGGAGGGATTATTTACTGTTATTTCCCGAGGCCCAACTTTTTCGCTTCCGTTTCGTAGATGAGAAGACGCCACATTTTGACTACGAATATTTCCGCCTCTTCATCCAGCACCTGAAAACAGAATACATCAATCCAGGGTTGTAAATCTTAAAGACACACGAGTGCTAGAAAGGAACAAAAAACACTATACAATTAAAACTATTAAGCTGTGTCCACACTTAGTCGATGGACGAGGTTCATCTATGTTGGCGAGGTAGTGTACGGTTTCAATCGACATCGATCATGGGTATACCATTTGTTAACTATTTATTGGATGAGAGAATTGTTCTGAAAAACCAATAAATGGAAACTTGTAAAATAAAATGAAAAAATAAATACTCAAGCTATACCCGCGGGGGTTTGTCCGAAAATCGCTACATTAGACTCGTGTGGTCTGTGTCGTAGCATGCCCATCTGGCGCTGACACTGATTGACCCTAACATGAACCCGTTTTCGGTACTTTCTTGTTGCGGGTGGCCCTGTTTAGACTGCGGGGGTAAAGGGACTTTTCAGTCTTACGCTAGCAGCATAAACAAGGTACATTATATTCTATTCTTTTCTTACAGTCATCAAGTAATCCGGGCTTTCCATCGTACGGCAATCTTCAAATCCCACTGGCTAATGGCAACATTATGAAGATACCGGTCACTTCCATCAACATATCCGAGGAGGTGAACAAGACGGGGATATGGAAACAAGTCAAAAGCAATCCAGGGTTGTAAATCTTAAAGACACACGAGTGCTAGAAAGGAACAAAAAAACACTATACAATGAAAACTATTAAGCTGTGTCCACACTTAGTCGATGGACGAGGTTCATCTATGTTGGCGAGGTAGTGTACGGTTTCAATCGACATCGATCGACGGCGTCGACTATGTGTAGACACAGCTTTACACATAGGCTATTTATCAGAAAAAAAACCCCTTTGGGTAGTTAGACTGGTTGCAAGAGGTTTGACAGAGGGAACTGTAACTGCTATGGTCTTATCGTCCCGAAATTGAAGAGAGAAGGATAGGAGAAAGCCAGCCGTTCCGAGAACGAACATTATCCCATCAGGATAAAATCCGCCCCAGGTGGGAATCGAACCCGCGGCCTAGCACTTACGAGGCAGACGCACTACCAACTAAGCTAACTGGGCTGGCCAAGGTAAGATTTTACCCCCTGTTTAACTCAACTGATAGTTCAATGTACCTCTGTATTGCGTTCGGTATGTTCTTAGGCCAGCCACTCACTATCAGGTAGACCTGAAAGGTACGGCTGAAAAGGTCCTCCTCTCAGGTCTACCTGATAGTGAGTGGTTGGCCTTAATAGTGTGATAGGTCAAAATGATAAAATGTGCAAGGAATCCAACCTGAAGAGAGACCTTCTGCTTAGCAAGGTTAAAATGATAATGGGCAGGGATTCGGGCCTTGGACCTTCTGGAAAAGAGAGAGAGAGACTTGGTAAGTGACAGGGAGAGGACTGAGCGATAGTATTGATAGGGAAAAAGAGAGGAGAAGAAAGGGAGAGAAGGCAAACCTTTCCCTCCAACAGGATTCGAACCCATGACCACCAGGTCCAAAGATATCTCCTACTTACCATTTGCACATCATCCAGCACTCCCTGAGGTGCACTGCCCGCCAGAACTTTAGAACAAATGAAGTCGACCAGGGTTGGCTCAGGTTCTCCAATGTATTCGATAATCTTCTTGTTGATCCAGGGCCGGATTTTCCGTTCCATCAATTGCTGAGAAGACAAAAAAGATAATAAAGTTAGACATTTTGTTGCATTAATAGAGAAGTTGAGTGAGGGGGACTATAAAAAGGGAGTATACCAGCCTGAACTTTCACTTGCTCAAGAAATAACAAACGACATCCACTCGTAAAATTTGTAGCCAAAACCAAATGTCAGCCCAAAGCAATCACTCTAGTTAGGGTTGATTGAGAGGCTGACAAAATATGCCGACCCCATCTGTGCACGGGAAAAGGCGATCAAAAAGAAGCAGAATACCAGCCTGAATTTTCCTTGCTATTCGTGGAAAGACGAGCTCTTTAGATTTTTTTTAAACCCAGAAAACAGGTTTTTGCGCTGTTTCTTTAAAAAAATAATAATAGAGACAGGACTTACGTTATCTACGGCAGCCCAGTCTATCTGATAGTTAAACAGCACTTTCTTGTCGGTGGGTATCTTCTCAATGAATGATTTGATGTATTTCTTCTTCTCCTCCAGAGATTTCAGCGTGTCTTCCTTGTCCTTGGGTTTCTCTTCTTTCTTCTTCTTTTCGTCACCATAATCTGAAAAAGATGGAAATGGGAGGTGATAGAAATAATGGTTCTTCGGTAGTTAATAATCTTCTTCTTTTTCTTCGCCTTTTCTCGTGTTGTTAAATATATTTTAAATATAATTCCTGAAGCAACCTCCGTGGCCAAGTGGGTACCACACTAGGTTTGCACGCAGGAGGCCCGGGTTCGATTCCCGGCGGGGCCGAGGTTTTTTTCGGCTCTGTGCTTGGAGTTCGGGGTGCACTCAGCCTCGTCTTTTTCTTCGCCTTTTCTCGTCTTGTTAAACATATTTTAAATGTAATTCGTAAAGCAACCTGCGTGGGCAATCACACTAGGCTTGCACGCAGGAGGCCCGGGTTCGATTCCCGGCGGGGCCGAGCTTTTTTTCGTCTCTGTGCTTGGAGTTCGGGGTGCACTCAGCCTCGTGAGGACAATTGAATCGCTAATTTAAACGAGTAGCGACCAGTGGCGGCATTACCAGTGTAAAAAGATTATTGAAATATAGAAATTAATTGCAAAGGAGGCACTTAGTAATGTTGTGATATCCACAAAAGTTGTGAAAAAGCTCTGCTTTACCACAAAGAATTTGAGATTTGATTTAAATAGAATTCGGATGAAGTTACCTAGAGGGACAAGTTTTCGTTTCTTGGCGCTGTTTCTGCTGTCTTCCTCATCCTCGTCATTGTTGAAAACTTCTTTCACGTCCAACTTCTTCTTTTTGATTTAAACATAATTCGGATTAAGTTACATACCTAGAGGTACAAGTTTTCGTTTCTTGGCGCTGTTTCTGCTGTCTTCCTCATCCTCGTCATTGTTGAAAACTTCTTTCACGTCCAACTTCTTCTTTTTCTTGTCCGCAGTGGAAGAGGGGGGAGGAGAGGAACGTACATCCTGCGAAAATAGGGAGGAATAATGTTATGTAGAATATTTCAATACCTACACAACTTCGTAAGCGTCCATAACGGAGAACCGTTTTTGATAACATTCTAACGTCAAAATTTTCAAGCAAGCGTATCTAAATAAGCAGGTAGGAATAATGTTATGTAGAATATTTCAATAGACAACTTCGTAAGCGTCCATAACGGAGAACCGTTTTTGATAACATTCTAACGTCAAAATTTTCAAGCAAGCGTATCTAAATAAGCAGGAGGTTCCAGGCTCCGTTGTGGACGCCCATTTACTCTACGTTCCGTGTACCTCATAGTCAAGTAAAAGGTAATAAATGGTGTGCTTATTTAGGTATACCGTTTGAAATAGACTGTCGAGTTCCTTTACACAACCAAAAGATTGTAGTCTGGTATTTATCTTTTGATCACAACACAAATTCTTTATCAACGAACTACCAAGGCAGACGATGGGATCTCTTTAAGGATCACATCAACACTTAAATAGGTAACCATTATATCAATCAATTACGGATGGATTTATATTACACAGTTACACACAGAGACAGACAGCAACAAAAATACCGAGAATAATAGCAGAAATACCAAGTCAAACGGTTACAAACCATACCAAGAATAATACCAAAAATAAAAGCTTACCTGTGAGTCATTATCAGGGGACATGGGTGTGGAGGGACCCCCGGGTGAGTGCCCCCTATCATCGTCTGAATCATCCTGGTTAATAGGAGGACCTGATACCCCCGCGCCATCTACGGCACTGCTGTCAGCATTGGCCGCCAATTCCGCCTCGGCTTTCTCTAACCTAAGATGAAGAAATGAAGATGGTTTTAGTGAAACTGAAACTATAAATTATATTTAATATTTAATGGACTCCCCATCCGTGGCACAAGCTCCGGCTTTTACGGATGGGTATACCATTTGTTAACTATTTATTGGATGAGAGAATTGTTCTGAAAAACCAATAAATGGAAACCTGAAAATAAAATAAAAAATAAATACTCAAGCTATACCCGTGGGGGTTTGTCCGAAAATCGCTACATTAGACTCGTTTGGTCTGTGTCGTAGCATGCCCATCCCGTAGTATTAGTATACCTCTCATCAGATGGGCGAGAAGAGACACAATACTTCCCATTTAGGTGCTGGGTCAACATGAGAACACCAGAAAGTAACCCGTTGGAAACATATTAAGGTGAAAATTTCCGGTACTCTGATTCATGGGGTAAAAAGGTGAATGTGAGCCCGTCTATCATAGCCTTACCTATGCATCAATGTATACCTCGTCAAATACCCATTATCTTTTCATTTATTCAAAACAAAATAACATTCTTGCTTCACCTAGGTATCTTTACTATGGGGTAAAAAGGTGAATGTGAGCCCGTCGATCATAGCCTTACCTATACATCAATGTATACCTCGTCAAATACCCATTATCTTTTCATTTATTCAAAACAAAATAACATTCTTGCTTCACCTAGGTATCTTTACTACCTGTCTATCATAGCCTTACCTATGCATCAATGTATACCTCGTCAAATACCCATTCTCTTTTCATTTATTCAAAACAAAATAACATTCTTGCTTCACCTAGGTATCTTTACTATTTAGCCTTTCTATTATCCTTCACTGAGAAAAATATCAAGTGGGACATAATTCTAACCTAAATAGGTCCCCTCATAAAATTGGGAGGGAAATATCTCAAAAAACACCACACCTACTTAAATTTATCATCCCTAGAGGGAATTTAGCTAAAAAAGTGACTGACAGGGGGGCTGTTGTGATAGGATTAAGTTACTCACCCACTGTTGACACTATTAAGAGAGAGGTGTGAGAGAATAGAAAATTGGGAGGGAAATATCTCAAAAAACACCACACCTACTTAAATTTATCATCCCTAGAGGGAATTTAGCTAAAAAGTGACTGACAGGGGGGCTGTTGTGATAGGATTAAGTTACTCACCCACTGTTGACACTATTAAGAGAGAGGTGTGAGAGAATACGAATATCTCAAAAAACACCACACCTACTTAAATTTATCATCCCTAGAGGGAATTTAGCTAAAAAAAGTGACTGACAGGGGGGCTGTTGTGATAGGATTAAGTTACTCACCCACTGTTGACACTATTAAGAGAGAGGTGTGAGAGAATACATTGCAGCACAGTTCTCGTTCGCTGTCTTCCACAAAGGGGTCAATGTCCTGGACGCCTAGATGTAGAGGTTTCAAGAAAAATATAATCAACTTACCCCAGGGTTTTGCTTATCAGCTAGAGGAGAGAAACAACCATTTAAGTTAACAATCGTGACCCGAGTACCCATTCGGGTCACTCAAAATACAGTTGAGTGTTGGGAATTTAAATCTGGTGAAAATGTTCAAATGGGAAATGATTTGAAAAGGGACAGTTTCGAAGAATGAAAACTATAGAATAGGAAAGTCCTAAAATTATAGAATATTGAATAATCATGACTATGAAATATGGAATAATGATTAGAATATACTGTAAAAAATGGAATTCGGGGGATTAAAATATGGAATAATAACTACCTATGATATTATCATTAGACCAGAGAACCAAATGTAAAAATTCAAAGGATTGAGGAAAAATCTGAGAAGGAAAGGGGATGAAAATACCTAATTATTTCAAAAAAGCTGGAGAGGGAAAGAACCATAAAAAATTACCAAATCATAAAAAGGATTTTCGGAAATTTCCTTTTGTCGATTTGTGAAATGAGAGGGGTGTAGGCAGCAACCAGGGGATTTAACCCAAATAAAACCCTGGGCTAAAACAATTCGGTTACTCACCTTCATGATTTCCCGAAACTTGCCAATTTCTCGAGTTATGATGTCTTTCTTTTCAATGTCGGTGTCCAAATTGAGTTTCTGAAAGAAAAGAAAATGAAGATGTTCGAGAATTTTAGGATTTTTTTTTTTTTTTCTAAATAAAAAACAAAATAATGCAAGCTAACATTCAAAAATCGGAAGAAAGATTTATTTCTCCTTGGTTATTTATCCTGCTGAATAATTTAAATAGGAACTTACAGCTATAATCTCAGGGTCCTGATTCAAATCACTAGGGGCCTGGGTTTAAATAGAAATTTGCTTGCTTGCTTCCTTACTTACTGCATCAGTAGGCTACTGCTTTGAAGAGCTCTATTCAAAGAAACAAAATAATGCAAGCTAACATTCAAAAATCGGAAGAAAGATTTATTTCACCTTGGTTATTTATCCTGCTGAATAATTTAAATAGGAACTTACAGCTATAATCTCAGGGTCCTGATTCAAATCACTAGGGGCCTGGGTTAGTTGCTGAAGGCGAATTTTCGTATGTTGATTTCTCTGCTGGGTGATTTCAGCTCCTGAGAAGAGAAAAGAAAATGATTGAAAGACGTGGTCTATGGGATATTATCAATGCAAGAGTTAGTAAAATCATGAGAATAAACAAGGTGTGATAATTTTTTTAGGACAACAATCCTCAACATCCGTCCCGTGTTTGATGCACACCATCAACGAAAAATTTTGACTCATATTTCGATTGTAACTATTGAAAGGTGAAAGTTCCTCTCGTGTTGACCCAGCTCCTAAATGGAAGTATTCTACACGTAGAACGTCGAAATTACCTACAATGTTATGGGAAAACATGGAAACTAGATCTTTCTGACTCTCCATGACTTCACGTGACGTGATTGTAGTGTGTTTCTACCTTAACAGTCTCACTTACTTGTAATACTTGACATCATCTCTCTCGTCATCGTAATCCTCGAGAAATTCTTTCAGTCAAGAGAAAAATTGTTAGGTTTTAGATCTTACCAGTTTTAGGCCTCTCCTCCACGGGCTCATTTGCTTTATGTCTCTCCATATCTTTCCTGTAGTCACGCAAGATCTGCCCAATTCTATCACTTGCATGTTTGTCTTCTTCACGTGTGAAATCATCATCATAGTCATCGTTTTCATCCAAGGTGGGAGATTTGTCTCCTGGAGAGTCTACGGCTCCTCCATTCTTCTCTTTCAGCCTCTTTTCCTCAAGTTTTTTCTTCAGAGCAGCTTTTCTTGTTTCTAAAGAGAGAAAGAGGGTTACAATAAGTTAGTAATATTTTGATTTAAAAGGGTTTGTTTATTGTGTTTGAGAGAAAGAAGGGGGACAGATGTTTGGTACATGAGAAAAATATAGGATGACCTTGAAAAAAAATTGTTTTGACATGGTGGAAAATACTTACGTTTATATTCATCCAGGATAGTTTTGGCTTTTGCATCTACTGTGACCACCAATTTCTTTTCTCCGATTTCTTTTTCGTGTAACAATCTGATAGCTCTCAAGCCAGCATCGGGGTTTGCATACTCACAAAAACCAAATCCTGAAATATGATGTAAATTTGAGAGATTAGTGTGATTGGAAAATGTTTTTAACATTTTTTTCCCCTTGTAATATCCATTTTTTATTATTATTTTAAGTTCTACTTACTGTACTAACAAATTGAAAGACAAATGAGTAGTTATTAATAGTTATAAGTGGTAATTTAAACCATCTTAGCCTCCAACATGTTTCTGTGCTCTGTGGAATGATAAAAGTACTCAGTGTTTCTGTGGAATAATAAGATATCAATGCTGCACAAAAAAAGCCATTGATCAAATAAAATATAGTGAGAATGAATACAACAGATATGAATGCTAAGCAACTAGGCATACTGGTGGTATTTCTAGGCTTGGCCAATATGAAACGGGGCTAATTTTGATTCCCTTGTGCATCCATCTCCGTCCAGATACCAACTTAGCAACCATGGATGAATTAGATATCACCGAATGGAAGGTAAACACCCCCTTCCCACTAAAAATCTTAGTAAGGGTACTTGTTCAGAAGTCATGTCAATGCGTTCAATGGAAAATTGCTACAAAAAGGAGCTGTCACAAATGAGCAGTGGCCAGTGTTATTATAGGGTTAGGTTAAACACAAATAAGAGCTTTCTTTTTCATTGTCGTGGCTTCTGAATAATAACTTGGTAAGTAATAGAAGTTACGTTAAACGCCATTAAAAAAAAAAAAAAAAAAAAAAAAAAAAAAAAAAAAAAAGAAAAAATTGAGAATGAATGAATAGTTTGAAAAGATTTAAAGGTAAATGTTCAAAATGTCAACCAAATTTTAATCCTTAAAATATAGGTACTTAACTATTTACTTAATAACAAAAACAAACATAAAATAAGTAGAGGAAAATGAAAATTTACCATGAATGGACTTGAGTAGCTCAGGACACCTTGCAATCTCTCCATCTGACTTAGAAATAAGTGAGAAGAAAATATTTACCTGAGACTTTCTTCCAAGAATTAACATGTCCACAAGCTTGTAAGATGTGTCTGATCATGGGATCAGGGGCACGCTCAGTAATATTACCGACAAATAGTGTAACAGGTGGGCCCTTGGGGATGTCGAGCATCTGGTTAGCTTTGTGTAGAGATGGAGGTTGCTGCATCACATTCTTGTTGCGTCTGGAGGGAGGGAAGTTACCTGATCCAACCATATTGGTGTTCATCATCTGGAAGAAGAAAAGTCAAAAAATCCAACACTTTCTACAAATTCCAAAGTTTGAATGGCAATTTTTTTCTCTCTTGTTTTTTCCCCCCCTTTTTTTATTTAAAATTTTTAATGCTTAAAGATATATTTTTTCTTCTAAGGTAGGTACTTGGGTAAGTGAACAAATAATAGTTGAATGGCAATTTTTTTCTCTCTTGTTTTTTCCCCCCTTTTTTTATTTAAAATTTTTAATGCTTAAAGATATATTTTTTCTTCTAAGGTAGGTACTTGGGTAAGTGAACAAATAATAGTGAGCCACATTTTTGGAGGGAATTTGAATTTGAAAATTTAGGTTAGGGTTGGGAAAAATCATAAAAATACTTTTCTTTTTAAATTTGATAAGGAAAAAGATTAAATTTAAAGATAAATTTAATTAAGTTTATGGTGTTTAATAATCCCCAATAAACACACGGTTCTCTTGAGAAGATAAGCAAAGTAAACCCAGCACCCAGCTTCACAAGGTAAATAAATCTCATGTCTTCGGGAAAAAAAAAAATTCAAGTTGAAAATTGGTTCAAGATTAGAGGACTCTAGTAAGAGGAAGTTATTTTTTCAAAGAAACCAGAGCTTAAACAAGCCTGAATTCCAGTTAGGGAACCATCAATCCCCTATGAGTTTACAATAACCTCATGTTGAATACCTGTGTATTTTTCTAAATTTGATTTCAGACCACAATGGCCTCAGACCAAATACTATTTGATTCTGAAGAGATTTATTCTCAAAATAAAGAAAACATGAACAATGATAATAGTGCCAAGGATATTAATCCAAACGAAACAGATATATGTCCATCACGTTGTCCCTCATCAGATGGGCGAGAACACAACCAATATACGGTTCTGTTACGCAAATTTTACCATTTCTTTCTTTCAGAGCGGGATATTCGATACGTAAAATGGAAGAAAGGTATCGTACGTTCAATGGGCTGGGAAATTCAAGAGAAGAGAGAGTACAAAAAAAGTGTTCAAGGTAAAGTTAGTTGTATTTACCTACATATATAACACAAATTAACATGGTCAAGAACCCAAGCTCGTTTTCCCTTTTTCCTATGGTCTAAAATACAGGCGCTATCGCGGCAAAAAAAAGAGGGGAAAAAAGCTTCAGGCCGTGGTTATGAACAGGGCCATCGTAGGACATCGTCGGACTTTTTGCGTGTAAAGTTGGCGGGAAATTCGAATTTTTGATTTTTTTTCCCGCAACTTGTACAATCTGAATTCATTTTTTACTTTTTATCTTTAGTTTGCACGTTTATATTATACTTTTCATTTATATTAGCTATTAAAAACAAGCAAATTACAAAGCAAACAAAAATAAATATAAAATGAATTTTAAAAATTGCCGCCGGGACAGCTATCTCACGTCGTCCGAGCTCATCCTAGCCCGTTACATAAACACACCGTGAAGAACTATGGTCTAAAATACAGGCGCTATCGCGGCAAAAAAAAAGAGGGAAAAAAAGCTTCAGAAGAGGGGATTTTGCAAAAGGAAAATAATACGGTTAATGTAAACAATAGGTAACTTTTATAAAAACTCAGAATCAACACTCATGTAATTTCTGTACTTTGTTTCAGACTCGGAAGATTGGAAGCTTTTGGTCCAAAATTTTGGAGTATTTGCTGTCGTAAGCTTTTCCCTGTTAATTTTAGCAAAGAAAATGGCCTCCTGAATAGTAGGTACAAGAATAAAATAAATCAAATCAGACAATATCCGAATTGAATTATTTTATATAAAAAATTGTTGATCAAATTGCTTTTAGAGTTTTATATTTACTTGTTGCCATTTTTGTGCAAGACAAAACTTGCAGGTTTTTAGCTAAAACGTTTTAACCGGGTATCTTAATTGTTTTCTTAACGGTTGATTTATATGTATCTAGTTTTATTGTATCAATAATTTTGGAAGTCACTTACTTGTGCAATTTTTAATGCTGATAGTTTGTTATTCTGAAATAAAAGGATTCGAACACAGGCAAACACTGTTGGCCAATATGTGCCATTGTGTGTGCCCACATTTTTTCAACTACAGGATATAGAAATATAATTTCATGTTGTCATTACAAAGGCATACACTGTAATATGGGTGCTACATAGTCTGTACCATCTCAGGGGGAATATTAGAATCTCTATTTTTTTCCAAGTCTGTGGATGTATTAAGTATACGTCCATAACTACTAATTTTAATGTATAAAGATATGTTATCTGTGTTAGATCTCTCAGAAAAAGATATGTAGGTAATAATAGTTTAGTACAAGTTCAAGTAGACTCCATAGAAATATACTATAGTAAAAGAAAAAGTTCAATAATGATGACAATATTGTTAATTTTATGTGTCTGTACTCCTTATTAATTAATTCTAAGTAGGTACTTTTAAACTCCAAGAATAAGGTCTTGTAGTCCAACAAGAGTTCATAACATTAGGAAAGTAAGTTAGCAGTACCTCCATGGATAAGAGATCACAAATAGGTTGATGGTGTCTTCTACTCATCCATCATTCCCTCCAAGAATTCAGTGACTTCCAGTCCTTGAAGTGCCTCATCAAAATGTTGCTTCATAATGGTTTTCTTTTTCTTAGATTTGGTTATCCTTGCCGTTTCTTCTATAATGAACTTTAGAAACTTCTCCTGAAATTGAGAAACAATATCAAACATAAAATAAATATTTGCCCTCTCAATTTAATTCTACACTTTTTGTGTTTTTAGATAGGTAGGTATTCTGCTTGTTTTTTATTTTGAAAATTGATGGGATGAATAATATCTTCAGAGAATTAAAGTCCTTTAGAAAATCAAAGTTTCATTACTTACAGCAGCAATGGCAGCCAAAATGGTTGCTTCTGAACTAAGTACTTTCACATTTGGGTCTGTTTTCATTATTAATTTTACTCTAGATAAAGGTAAGGTACAGTGCTTTTCTGAAGAACCACTAGTTGCTTTTTTGTCTGGAGCATGTTCAATATCTTCATCTATTAGAGATGTATCAGCTGTGGTGTTGATGTTAGGTTCTGCAGTAACTTCACTCTCTATTTCTTCAGAGAATTCCATTGACTCGGTTTGACTTTCATTATTTTCTGTGTCCTGAGCACCAGGAGATTCATTGTTCACTACCAGACTGTCACTGTTAACATCTGTGATAATTCCATTTCTTTTGGATATATTTCTTGCTATATTATCTAAAACTTCTTGAGAATTCTGTGTTTGATCATCACTAAATGAATCATTTCTATGGATTGTATCAGAAAACAATTCAGTGGAGTCTGCTTTATCTGTTTCGTTTGGATTAATATCCTTGGCACTATTATCATTGTTCATGTTTTCTTTATTTTGAGAATAAATCTCTTCAGAATCAAATAGTATTTGGTGTTTGGATTAATATCCTTGGCACTATTATCATTGTTCATGTTTTCTTTATTTTGAGAATAAATCTCTTCAGAATCAAATAGTATTTGGAATACCTTTCTTCCATTTTACGTATCGAATATCCCGCTCTGAAAGAAAGAAATGGTAAAATTTGCGTAACAGAACCGTAACAAAATATTGGTTGTGTTCTCGCCCATCTGATGAGGGACAACGTGATGGACATGCTATGACACAAGTTTGTAAAGTCCAACCTGATAAGCATGTTATGACGCAGACCCGTAAAGTCCACCATAGCAGATGTTTCGCCGCTACGAAATGTAAAAAAGGCAGTTGGTTGATACACCCATATATTTTATTTTTCTTTCTTCAATCCGTAGTCCACACAAATACTCGTATGCCCTGTGTCACTTGTGTCCGGGGAAATACTCGCATTATAAAAAAGCAAACCCCTCACCATTCTCATCGATAGAAGGGTAGAACTCATCACTGCAAGGAGGTGGTATATTGGAGGGATCCCAAGCTTCAATGCCCTCAGCAAAACCCGCGGCCATTGCTGCACCTAGCGCTGTCGCTTCAGACATAATGGGCCTGACTGGAAAAACGAAACAGTCGGGAACTTATAGGTACACTAGTTTAACTCCATAATATACAAAAAGGCCACTCTGAGGCTTGTAGGGACAACTGCCCCAAAGGATGGGTTAAGCTTATACGAATCTACACTAATTTATTAATTTTCGCTAAAGGGAACTCAACGGTGTGGCGGAGGTTTTATGTTCCCACTTTCGAAGACAGGATAACAAAAACCTGCTGTTCGAGAACGAACCCATCTGTTTATGTGTTAAGGATAAAGTTCGCCCCAGGCGGGAATCGAACCCATTTAGAAGACAGGAGGACAGGATAACAAAAACCTGCTGTTCGAGAACGAACCCATCTGTTTATGTGTTAAGGATAAAGTTCGCCCCAGGCGGGAATCGAACCCTATCTGTTTAGGATAAACTTCGTCCAGGGCAGGAATCAAACCTTATCTGTTTAGGATTAACCCGTGAGTACACGCACACAGGGAAAAAATCTCACACGCTCGGCAAAAACGGTAGAACTTGTTCAACATTGGCCCTAACCTGTCGGGACCTAGGGTAGCTTATGTCGAGAATCAAACCTTATCTGTTTAGGATTAACCCGTGAGTACACGCACATATTAGGGAAAAAATCTCACACGCTCGGCAAAAACGGTAGAACTTGTTCAACATTGGCCCTAACCTGTCGGGACCTAGGGTAGCTTATGTCGAAATAATAGTAAAACAACTCCTGTAGTCAAAATTATTAACTTTCATGCCCTAGGTTGTACAAAATACCTGTCTTATTCACCTTAGAGCTTATTGCTTAACCTTTAAAATAATTAAAAATTAATAAGTCAATACTTACATGAGGTACAGGCATCATGGCAGGAACCATTGGAGGGGCACCTGGAAAATTGAAAATTGTTAACTATGTGTGTGACTAAACAACTGAACAGTGTTCTAGCATGCCCAGAATTCAACAAATAATTTAATATCAACCTGTAGACTTGATGGTAAAAGCTTCTCTTTGTATTATTTAATGCTCAATGCTCATTAAAACATTAATAACACAATAGATGTCTTCAGTCCCCAAGTAAGTAAATGGTCTGCTAAATATTTAACAGCATTATCTCAAGTGTTCAAGCCTTCAAGCATGCTCAGATTTCCACAATTAGTTTCATGTCAACCTGTAGACTTGATGGTAAAAGCTTCTCTTTGTATTATTTAATGCTCAATGCTCATTAAAACATTAATAACACAATAGATGTCTTCAGTCCCCAAGTAAGTAAATGGTCTGCTAAATATTTAACAGCATTATCTCAAGTGTTCAAGCCTTCAAGCATGCTCAGATTTCCACAATTAGTTTCATGTCAACCTGTAGACTTGATGGTAAAAGCTTCTCTTTGTATTATTTAATGCTCAATGCTTATTAAAATATTATTAAGATTTGAATAATTGACACCTTCAGTCCCAAGGTAAGTTAATGGTCTGCTAAATATTTAACACCACTACCTCATTGTGTTACAGAATGGTTTGCAATTGCAACACATTGAGAAATGAGTAATAATTATTAATCTGAATAAAATGGTGCATTTCTTACCTGGTAATGGCATGTAAGGCATTCCCATTGGAAGCCCAGGGACTAGAGCAGGACGGCCAGGATATGACATTGTTTAAAGAGTTAATCTGAAAATAAGAAAAGATACAATAAAATTAAAATCAAAATGAGACATTATAATAGCAATATATCAACCTGTAGACTTGATGGTAAAAGCTTCTCTTTGTATTATTTAATGCTCAATGCTTATTAAAATATTATTAAGATTTGAATAATTGACACCTTCAGTCCCAAGGTAAGTTAATGGTCTGCTAAATATTGAAACCGATACGGTATTGAACTATTGAACTTACGCTTGTCAGCCTACTAAGCACAAGGTAGCAACCCCCAATTAATTTGCTAATCAATCACTAATGATTTAGAAAAAAATGGTGTCGATTTCGACGTTCTCTTCTCTTTTGGTTTGAATAGTTTGAAATTTTCTCACTCCTTTTCCTTTACTATTTTTCGTGTAGAAAAAAATGGTGTCGATTTCGACGTTCTCTTCTCTTTTGGTTTGAAATTTTCTCACTCCTTTTCCTTTACTATTTTTCGGTACTTCTGTTAAACTTATCTTACAGCATTTGACTTCAACTTTTCATTTAAATCCTGATGATCTCATGTTTATGAAGTGTTTTTGTTCAACCCGAAGAATTTTCACCAACCTAAGGCTGAAAGGTTCCACCCTACGTGCTGGACAAGCAGGGTAAGTTCACAAACCTTTGCCTATTGGGATTGATTCTGTTGCTTTGGTTACATAGAAAGCTTTATTGCTGCATTCACCCCGAGATAATCTCCTGAGAATAAAACTCAAATTGCCATGACAATAGCCAACCTCCGAGATGAAGAGGATACTCGGAGAAGAAAAATCCTCTCACTCAGCAATCAGTCTGTGTGGACAGCATAATTATGAGTGATTTTCTACAAAAACACTGCTCTAAAACCAATGAAGTTGAAGTTTAACATGATGAAAGCTGCTAGTGAAGCATTGTCAATGGAAACCAAGTCAATCTTGCAATATTTGTTTTCAACATTATTTCAAGGATGTCGGACCAAATTGTCTATTAAAAAAATCACTAAACTTGTACTTTTGCTATTATAATGTTGTTGAGTTGAAAAACCAGTTTTTTTTTTTTTGATTTTTGGCTTTATGGTTTTTAGGACAAAATTTGCACCACCATTTTTGTGTTCCTGGTAAAAAGACCTTTAATTTGATATATAGCTCGACTAGGTTTGGATAAGTCCTTCTATGGGAACAGACAGAGTGACAGACAGACGACATAAGCTACCCTAGGTCCCGACAGGTTCCATCTCTTCTATCATTTAAGTGTAGTAGGTGTTAGGTAGTAGATCTTGATTTTTTTAGTATCACAAAAGAAAAAAAGTTTTTGAGTTTATGATGCTTTAGTGTCCACTTATAACGTGTCTTAAGAAAAGAACATTCAAGTATACAGTCTTATTATTCTGTACACAAAAAGCAAAGAAATAAAAACATTATAGTGACCATCTCTTCTATCATTTAAGTGTAGTAGGTGTTAGGTAGTAGATCTTGATTTTTTTAGTATCACAAAAGAAAAAAGTTTTTGAGTTTATGATGCTTTAGTGTCCACTTATATTATAACGTGTCTTAAGAAAAGAACATTCAAGTATACAGTCTTATTATTCTGTACACAAAAAGCAAAGAAATAAAAACATTATAGTGAATAAGAAAACTAGGTACTAGCAAGTGTACCAATTTCTACCCATCATGAAGACACGAGAAATGGAAGAAATCAGAAGGACGAGGTGATTTATTTGTATATTTCTCTGGACCTCCCTTTGTTTCTTGCTTGGTGAGTTGATTCCTTTTTTAAACTCTCTATTGTCTAATGGACAATAAGGAAATATGAAGTATTGTTATTTTTTTATGAAGACCAAAGTGATGTACTGTATATCTTATCCTTGTCCTAATCATTTGTCTAGAATACAAATGTATATGATGGATATCATTTTTTTATGAAGACCAAAGTGATGTACTGTATATCTTATCCTTGTCCTAATCATTTGTCTAGAATACAAATGTATATGATGGATATCCTATTCAAGTGTTGATGTGATCCTTAAAGACATCCCGTCGTCTGCCTTGGTAGTTCGTTGATAAAGAATTTGTCTTGTGATCAAGAGATTGTGGGTTCAAATACCAGACTACAATCTTTTGGTTGTGTAAAGCTGTAAAGGAATGATGGATATCATAATCTAGAAATTGCAATCTTTTTCTTCTAATTTGAACCAATATCTTACGTTCATAAATGAGCGAAGCTGGAGACCTAAATCTCTTCCATAAATAGTTTCATTCATGTACAGGTTCACTGGTACATCATTTTGGTTTTTAGTTTTTACTTTTAATATTTTACGAAAAAAATCTCCCATGTACCCCTTTCTCTTGTTTGAAAATCAAAATCATAAATGAGCGAAGCTGGAGACCTAAATCTCTTCCATAAATAGTTTCATTCATGTACAGGTTCACTAGTACATCATTTTGGTTTTTAGTTTTTACTTTTAATATTTTACGAAAAAAATCTCCCATGTACCCCTTTCTCTTGTTTGAAAATCAAATTTCATAAATGAGCGAAGCTGGAGACCTAAATCTCTTCCATAAATAGTTTCATTCATGTACAGGTTCACCGGTACATCATTTTGGTTTTTAGTTTTTACTTTTAATATTTTACGAAAAAAATCTCCCATGTACCCCTTTCTCTTGTTTGAAAATCAAATGACTGTTGACCATTTCCAGCCCTTGTCTTTGCAGCTTTATTTTCACGTTAATTTTCATTTCAAATGTTTGTACAGGAATATTTTCCACTACTGTAAGTTGTCAGTGCTTTCATAGCTTGTAAGTTACCCCTTTGTTCTAATTTTACCTTTTTTTTTTTTTTCATTTAAACATTATTTTTATTTTTACCGTAAAAGGATCCGAATAGGTACGTTTAATATCAGATGCCCTTTCAAGTGATATATTGCAAACGTTTGAATCCGATACTTTGCTTTATTTATCTCAGATTTAGAATTTGTTTATTCGAATTTAAACTCTCATAAAAAAATCACTAAACAAAATGGTTAATTAATTGAAACCCTTTAAATTGGAACTCTATCACAGATCTCAAAGTTCACCGCATTAATATAGCCCTTGTATTAGTGTAGTGAAACCCAGAGATTTATAGATTAAGAATTTTATAGAACACACAATGTCATCTTTGTTTTCCACTCACAACTGCCCCGGAGATCTCACGTTTAACTTTGGTGTTTGGCATATTGTGTATCATTTCAGAAACAAGAGGAAGAAAGAGATGTAGAGAGGCGCCGCAGGGAAGCACTCCAGCACGGAAGTCTCAAGTCCCTGTTATTATTCTATCCGATTCACCGATATTATACTATGCGATTCTATTAGAGAATCTCTTTCGCGTAGTTTAGATTCTAATTCTATCCGATTCTATTCGGAATGCGTGAGCCGCGCACTCGTTCCAATCGGCTAAAACAATCTTCCCATCGGCTCACACGATCTCACTCGGTTGCTTTCAGATCTCGAGACCGCGAGTACCGGGACCGCAGTGAGCGTTCGGAGAGGAGTGATCGTTCCGCGCGGGATAGCAAGACCAAGGAGAGAGAAGTGCGGGAAGAACCGCTGAGTAGACGGGACCGGGACTTGGCGCGGGAGAAAGAAGAGGAGGAAGAGGCCAAGGACAAGAAGAAAGCCGAGAGGAAGGCGAGAGAGAAGGAGGCGGCGTATCAGGTATGTAGAATAGAATTTACATAATTATAATTTACTTTATTCAGACTGCCAGCTTAGAATTGAAAAGTCCCTTTTTGCCAGCAGTTTCAATAGTCTCATATTTTGTGACTAGGGGATTTTAAGCGAATGTGAGTACCTTGTACAATATTCATAGGAAGCCTTTTTTCTCAAGTCTGCATTTCACTGAACTACCAGCCCTAGTAGCTCAGAAAGGAAGGCGAGAGAGAAGGAGGCGGCGTATCAGGTATGTAGAATAGAATTTAAATGATTATAATTTACTTTATTCAGACTGCCAGCTTAGAATTGAAAAGTACCTTTTTGCCAGCAGTTTCAATAGTCTCATATTTTGTGACCAGGGGATTTTAAGCGAATGTGAGTACCTTGTAGGAAGCCTTTTTTTCTCAAGTCTGCATTTCACTAAACTACCAGCCCTAGTAGCTTAGAGGTAGAACTTTGGACTCGGAATCCCGGGGGGTTTGAGTTTGAGTCTCAGTTGCTACATGAAAATTAGAGGTAGAACTTTGGACTCGGAATCCCGGGGGGTTTGAGTTTGAGTCTCAGTTGCTACATGAAAATTAGACACAGCTTAATAGTTTTAATTGTATAGTGTTTTTTGTACCTTTCTAGCACTCGTGTGTCTTTAAGATTTACAACCCTGGATTGATGTATTTTGTTTCCAGGTGCTGGATGAAGAGGCGGAAATATTCGTAGTCAAAATGTGGCGTCTTCTTATTTACGAAACGGAAGCGAAAAAGTTGGGCCTCGGGAAATAACAGTAAATAATCCCTCCCATCGTCGCGTCGGTGGAAAAAATCCCGCTCTCAGGAGGGGAAAGATTCCCTCGCCAGCTCGCGGGGAAAATCCCTCTCTACCTCTCAAGGAATTGGATCCCCAGCTCTCTCGTTCAGTACTTCAGCACGAAGTCTCAAGTCCCTGTTATTATTCTATGCGATTCTATTAGAGAATCTCTTTCGCGTAGTTTAGATTCTAATTCTATCCGATTCTATTCGGAATGCGTGAGCCGCGCACTCGAAGAATCTCTTTCGCGTAGTTTAGATTCTAATTCTAACCGATTCTATTCGGAATGCGTGAGCCGCGCACTCGTTTCGATCGGCTAAAACAATCTTCCCATCGGCTCAAACGATCTCACTCGGTTACTTTCAGATCTCGAGACCGCGAGTACCGGGACCGCAGTGAGCGTTCGGAGAGGAGTGATCGTTCCGCGCGGGATAGCAAGACCAAGGAGAGAGAAGTGCGGGAAGAACCGCTGAGTAGACGGGACCGGGACTTGGCGCGGGAGAAAGAAGAGGAGGAAGAGGCCAAGGACAAGAAGAAAGCCGAAAGGAAGGCGAGAGAGAAGGAGGCGGCGTATCAGGTATGTAGAATAGAATTTAAATGATTATAATTTACTTTATTCAGACTGCCAGCTTAGAATTGAAAAGTACCTTTTTGCCAGCAGTTTCAATAGTCTCATATTTTGTGACCAGGGGATTTTAGGCGAATGTGAGTACCTTGTACAATATTCATAGGAAGCCTTTTTTCTCAAGTCTGCATTTCACTGAACTACCAGCCCTAGTAGCTCAGAGGTAGAACTTTGGACTCGGAATCCCGGGGGGTTTGGGTTTGAGTCTCAGTTGCTACATGAAAATTTAGCTGCGTCAATTCTTAGTGGATATTTGTAAAAGTTTTTCTGTATACCTTTTTATTTAGGAAGCATCAATTTCTTGGGAGTTTTTTTTTCTTTTGGGAGGGAGGGAGGGAGGGAGGGGGGGAGATATTTAGAAGGGATTATTAATTTCTTGATTTTGTTTGCATTGTTCAGGAGACGCAAAAGCCAAAACTATCCTGGATGAATATAAACGTAAGTATTTTCCACCATGTCAAAACAATTTTTTTTCAATGTCATCCTATATTTTTCTCATGTACCAAACATCTGTCCCCCTTCTTTCTCTCAAACACAATAAACAAACCCTTTTACATCAAAATATTACTAACTTATTGTAACCCTCTTTCTCTCTTTAGAAACAAGAAAAGCTGCTCTGAAGAAAAAACTTGAGGAAAAGAGGCTGAAAGAGAAGAATGGAGGAGCTGTAGACTCTCCAGGAGACAAATCTCCCACCTTGGATGAAAATGATGACTATGATGATGATTTCACACGCGAAGAAGACAAACATGCAAGTGATAGAATTGGGCAGATCTTGCGTGACTACAGGAAAGATATGGAGAGACATAAAGCAAATGAGCCCGTGGAGGAGAGGCCTAAAACTGGTAAGAAAGATCTAAAACCTAACAATTTTTCTCTTGATTAAAGCTTGATCATCATGTTACCCTTTGGAAAATTAGAAATAAAAATTGTTACCTAGCTGTTTACTTGAATATGTAGTCAAAAAAGCAATTTTCTCTTGACTAAAGCTTGATTATCATGTTACCCTTTGGAAAATTAGAAATAAAAATTGTTACCTAGCTGTTTACTTGAATATGTAGTCAAAAAAGCATTAGCAACTTTGGTCAACTTAAATTTCCATTTATTCGTACTTAGCACAAACAATTGACTGTTTGTAGAGTTGAAATGACTCAAGGGGGGTTGTGGACAACTTGCATTTCTTACCATGGATGTTGAGGATTGTTGTCCTAAAAAAATTATCACACCTTGTTTATTCTCATGATTTTACTAACTCTTGCATTGATAATATCCCATAGACCACGTCTACATGAAAATTTAGCTGCGTCAATTCTTAGTGGATATTTGTAAAACTTTTTCGGTATACCCTTTTATTTAGGAAGGATCAATTTCTTGGGAGTTTTTTTTTCTTTTGGGAGGGAGGGAGGGAGGGAGGGAGATATTTAGAAGGGATTATTAATTTCTTGATTTTGTTTGCGTTGTTCAGGAGAGACTCAGGTTGTGGGAGCAGCGAGAACGACATAAAGCCAAGGAGTTGCAGAAGGAAAAGGAGAAGAAGAAATCTAAAGAGGAAGAAAAACAGAAGGAAGCCAAACGATTGAAAGAATTTCTCGAGGATTACGATGACGAGAGAGATGATGTCAAGTATTACAAGTAAGTGAGACTGTTAAGGTAGAAACACACTACCATCACGTCACGTCACGTGAACTCATGGAGAGTCAGAAAGATCTAGTTTCCATGTTTTCCCATGACATTGTAGGTAATTTCGACGTTCTACGTGTACAATACTTCCATTTAGGAGCTGGGTCAACACGAGAGGAACTGAAAGTAACCTTTCAATAGTTACAATCGAGCAACTTTGGTCAACTTAAATTTCCATTTATTCGTACTTAGCACAAACAAATTGACTGTTTGTAGAGTTGAAATGACTCAAGGGGGGTTGTGGACAACTTGCATTTCTTACCATGGATGTTGATGATTGTTGTCCTAAAAAAATTATCACACCTTGTTTATTCTCATGATTTTACTAACTCTTGCATTGATAATATCCCATAGACCACGTCTTACCATCACGTCATGTGAAGTCATGGAGAGTCAGAAAGATCTAGTTTCCATGTTTTCCCATAACATTGTAGGTAGTTTCGACGTTCTACGTGTACAATACTTCCATTTAGGAGCTGGGTCAACACGAGAGGAACTGAAAGTAACCTTTCAATAGTTACAATCGAAATATGAGTCAAAATTTTTCGTTGATGGTGTGCATCAAACACGGGATCATGGGCCATGCCAAGCCACTGCATTACCACTGGGCAAAGCGTTCCCCCTTTGAAACCTGTGCGTTGATTCTTATTCTATGCTAACCATTTCCTCTTTGAACCTGTACGTTAATTGTTATTCCATTGTTTCAGGGGTAGAGAAATGCAAAGGAGATTGGATGAAAGGATAAAGGAAATGGAGAGCGATGCTAAGGACAGACAGAAAGAGAAAGAAGAGCTGGAGGAGTTGAGAGCCAAGATATTCAGCTCGCAAAATAAGAATCCTGATGAAGAATTCAGAAAAGTAAGTACCACAATCTTAAAATGGCACATACTCTTTTCATACAGTGTAATAGTCCTAAACAAAAGAAGGCGCGGCACTCAAGGGATCAAGAAGAGACCGCCTTAACCCAACCATTTTTAATAAAAGATGATTGAATTTGAAATTACCTTCGGCTGTTCTCGGGTTTTATTATTTATTTTTTGTACCTGGTTCGATTCCCATAATTATTTTCTCCTTACCGAAGCACAGGGCAAACGGCTAGTACTGTTCATAGTTTGGTAAGCACGGGGCAAACAGCAAGTAATATTTTGCTCAATCAAGCTTGCCGGGAGGCGCGTGAACGTCAAGAGTTCAAAGCGTCACCCCGCCTATATTAACACGAAACACAGTTTCATGGGTTTTGGACATTTTCACCTCAACTTTTCCTCACTTCCCTTTAACTTTAAACAAATTTTATTTCATTTGTTCTACAGGTACTCAAAGCTCGTGAGAACCTCTACAAACCTCGTATCCTACAAACAGTGTAATAGTCCTAAACAAAAGAGGGCGCGGCACTCAAGGGATCAAGAAGAGACCGCCTTAACCCAACCATTTTTAAAAAAGATGATTGAATTTGAAATTACCTTCGGCTGTTTTCGGGTTTTATTTTTTGTACCCGGTTCGATTCCCATAATTATTTTCTCCTTACCGAAGCACAGGGCAAACGGCTAGTACTGTTCATAGTTTGGTAAGCACGGGGCAAACAGCAAGTAATATTTTGCTTAATCAAGCTTGCCGGGAGGCGCGTGAACGTCAAGAGTTCAAAGCGTCACCCGGCCTATATTAACACGAAACACAGTTTCATGGGTTTTGGACATTTTCACCTCAACTTTTCTCCCACTTCCCTTTAACTTTAAACAAATTTTATTTCATTTGTTCTACAGGTACTCAAAGCTCGTGAGAACCTCTACAAACCTCGTATCCTAGTGGAAGTGAACACGTCGGAGATTCAAGCAAAACTTCAAGCACGGGAAGCAGAACTGGAAGAGCAGCGATTACGAGAGGAGAAGGCCAGAGAAGAAGCATTGAGGTAAATATGTAAATCAATAGGGGGTACGGTTGGTCCAATGGTAACGCACTTGCTTGCCATTCAGAAGGTCCCGGGTGCGAATCCCGCTATCGACAAAAATTTGTATTCGTTTTTCGATCGCAAATATTCCAACGGGTTACTTTCTGGTGTTCTCATGTTGACCCAGCACCTAAATGGGAAGTATTGTGTCTCTTCTCGCCCATCTGATGAGAGGTATACTAATACTACGGGATGGGCGAATGGGAAGCATTGTGTCTCTTCTCACCCATCTGATGAGAGGCATACTACGGGATGGGCATGCTACGACACAGACCACACGAGTCTAATGTAGCGATTTTCGGACAAACCCCCGCGGGTATAGCTTGAGTATTTATTTTTTCATTTTATTACATTCTACGACACAGACCACACGAGTCTAATGTAGCGATTTTCGGACAAACCCCCGCGGGTATAGCTTGAGTATTTATTTTTTCATTTTATTTTACAAGTTTCCATTTATTGGTTTTTCAGAACAATTCTCTCATCCAATAAATTGTTAACAAATGGTATACCCATCCGTAAAAGCCGGAGCTTGTGCCACGGATGGGGAGTCCATTAAATATAATTTATAGTTTCAGTTTCACTAAAACCATCTTCATTTCTTCATGAGAGAAAACTTATCCTGACACCATGACATAATTTCTCTAAGAGGGATTTTTTTCAAAGGGGTTTAAGGTCACATTTAAAAGGAGGAATGTTTGTCTTGGTATTTTTGCTATTATTCTCGGTATTTTTGTTGCTGTCTGTCTCTGTGTGTAGGTAACTGTGTAATATAAATCCATCCGTAATTGATTGATATAATGGTTACCTATTCAAGTGTTGATGTGATCCTTAAAGAGGTCCCATCGTCTGCCTTGGTGGTTCGTTGATAAAGAATTTGTCTTGTGATCAAGAGATTGTGGGTTCAAATACCAGACTACAATCTTTTGGTTGTGTAAAGGAACTCGACGTCTGTCTTGGTATTTCTTCTATTATTCTCGGTATTTTTGTTGCTGTCTGTCTCTGTGTGTAACTGTGTAATATAAATCCATCCGTAATTGATTGATATAATGGTTAGGCTTTTATTTTTGTTATTATTCTTGGTATGGTTTGTAACTGTTTGTCTTGGTATTTCTGCTATTATTCTCGGTACTTTTGTTGCTGTCTGTCTCTGTGTGTAGGTAACTGTGTAATATAAATCCATATAATGGTTACCTATTCAAGTGTTGATGTGATCCATAAAGAGATCCCGTCGTCTGCCTTGGTAGTTCGTTGATAAAGAATTTGTCTTGTGATCAAGAGATTGTGGGTTCAAATACCAGACTACAATCTTTTGGTTGTGTAAAGCTGTAAAGGAACTCGACAGTCTATTTCAAATGGTATACCTAAATAAGCACACCACTTATTACCTTTTACTTGACTCTGAGGTACACGGAACGTAGAGTAAGTGAGCGTCCACAACGGAGCCTGGAACCTCCTGCTTATTTAGATACGCTTGCTTGAAAATTTTGACGTTAGAATGTTATCAAAAACGGTTCTAAACCAGTAATTTAGAAATTTAATTGCATGGGTATGTTTAAATTTGTATTTAATATCAAAGAAAATGACAAAAATATGTTGAAAAAATAATTGAGAAATAAGAAATTAATACAAAAAAATATCGAAAAAATTTGCGTAAGGTTTACGCTTACGAAGTTGTGTATTGAAATATTCTACATAACATTATTCCTCCCTATTTTCGCAGGATGTACGTTCCTCTCCTCCCCCCTCTTCCACTGCGGACAAGAGCGTAAGGTTTTTCCAAGCTTCCCAGACTGTCTAGAAGCAAGGTCCCCACCCGAATGCCCACCCCAGGTACCTAACTTTACCAGCATAACTACCAAGTTCAGAAAAAAGAGGAGAAATCAGAATGCAGAAGGGGAAAATTTCTCCTCTACTGTTTTTGAACCAATCGAGTAGCATCGTATAAAAAACTCCTTGGAAGCATCGTACAGAAAGCTCCAAGTTCTAGCACATGCGCAGGAGAATTTCCCCTACTCTCTGAACTGGCTTGGCTCCTCCCCCTTTTGAACTTTTTGGCTGTGCTACCAAAGTTAGGTGCCGAGGGTGGGATTCGGGTGGGAACCTTCATGCTAGACAGGTCTGGGAAGCTTGAAAAAACCCCTCGCAAATTTTTTTTCGATTTTTTTCGTTCTTGATTTAATTAATTTCTTGTTTTCCCAATTATTTTTTATATTCTTAACATTTTTTTTTAAATATAATTATTTTTAATTTTTATTCTTTAATATTAAATCCAAATTTAAACCTACAAATTTTCACAATTTTTTTCTTCTATCAGAGATTCTAAATTGGATAGATCTTTTTTTTTTTTTTAATTTTTTTTCTTTAATATTAAATCCAAATTTAAACCTACCTATCTACCTACAAATTTTCACAATTTTTTTCTTCTATCAGAGATTGGATCTTTTTTTTTTTACAAAAGTACCTAGATACATAGTTCTTCAAGATTCAATGATCCCTGAGATGACTTGGAATAAGAGACCACAAAAATAATTAATTCAAAGTAGATCGGAAG
>NW_007378144.1:37646-44464 GCF_000475195.1 Diaphorina citri
GTGTTTGTGAGTGTCCCTACTTGTAGGAACAAGGCAGACTTGCAGGAGTTTCCTCCCCCCCCCCCGGGCTTTTTTTATATTTTTTATTGTTAAGTATCAAAGGTCCCTCTCCACTCATCCAAGTATCCACTCATACCTAGGTACCTAAACGAAATAGGATCTTCTTCTAAAATGGGTCATAGGTATGTCCTGAAAATGTTGTGAGAAACTCTGACAGCACTACATGTCATCAGTGCTATGTACCATACTACATTGGTGGTCCTTATTTTATGACAATTTTACTGAGGTACTTATTATACTATTTTAATTATTTTTACTTTTTATATCTCTAAACTGGGGCATGTCCCATCAATTTGTAAAAATAAATAAATTTTGTTTAGGGGGGAGGGGGCTTCTATCTCCCACGCAGCAATCTTGGGTATGTACCAAGAACCCATGAGCCAAACATTTAGGGCAGGAGCCCTGCTTACCTCTTATTTAGGGGGTCTCTGGAGCCCACTGAACCACTGTATACAGGGTGTCCCTATAGTAGATTGAGTCTCTACTGCTTGTACCTAAACAGACTGAAAGCTGTTTAGGGTCATTTTATAACATTTTTCAAGCTTCTGTGCTTGCATAGAAACCCAAATTTTATTTCAAAAAATTAAAGAGTAGAGCTAAGGGTAAGCAGTTAAACCATTTTGGATGTCAAAGGGCAAAAGAATAAAGAACCCCTTCCTCCAAGACTACAAGAAAAGAAGATAATATGCGGATTTGCGGAATAGGAAAACCCTGAACTTCAAAAAGATTGATTGTTGCATGTAAATTTAAACAAACCTCAGTACCTCAGTTTAAATTGACAGTTAGAAAGAAGAGATACCATTGCATTGTTCAGCTACCAGCTACACATTTTTGGTTCACTCCATTTTCAGGTATTTTCTAAAATCTCACAAATTGGAAATATTTAGGTCTGTCATTCATTTATTTCTTTTGAATAAGTACCTAATTATTTTATTGGTTGCTCCAAAATTCAACAGAAAACAAAAAGGAAAGTTGGTAAAAAGTCACGGACACGGACACATTTTGGTTCCAGGCTTCCAGCGGTTAGCGATTTCTCGAGATTTCAACGGTTGTTTCGAATGTTACATTCTTTTTCAGTTATGGCAATAAAAACAACACTTTTGTTAGCGGATTTAAATAAACTTCAATAAAAATTACCATTTTTAGCCTTTTCGTAAGAAAAAATTAGAAAACTGAAACTTTTGAAATTAAAATCAGCACTTTCCACAAAAAATTTGCACATTTTAGGGTGTGTTTATGAACAGGGCTGAGATGAGCTCGGACGACGTGAGATAGCTGTCCCGGCGGCAATTTTTAAAATTCATTTTATATTTATTTTTGTTTGCTTTGTAATTTGCTTGTTTTTAATAGCTAATATAAATGAAAAGTATAATATAAACGTGCAAACTAAAGATAAAAAGTAAAAAAATGAATTCAGATTGTACAAGTTGCCGAAAAAATCAAAAATTCGAATTTCCCGCCAACTTTACACGCAAAAAGGCCGACGATGGCCTATCTCAGCCCTGTACATAAACACAGCCTCATGCTCAGACAGTCTGACAGACTCAGTCGGAACGTGTGTGGTGGGAAACGCTTCAGACCTAGGCCCCTCAGACGATCTGAAATACCTAGACCGGAAGCTTTTTCCGCTACACAAGTTCCGACTGTTCGACACACAAGACTAAGTTCGAGTTTTACCACCGTGGACTGCCTTGGGATTGAGTTCAATCCGAGGTTTACCTGGGTATTAAGTATAGGGAAATTCTCGTTCCTTCTCGATTCCGAGTTTGGAAACCCCAACATAAAGAGTCTCTTTACCCCCATCAGTAAGCTACTAGTATTATGTCAAAGTGTTCCTCACCTCAAGACTTATCTCCTCATCAGATCGCTTTATTGTCTCTGGCATAACATCGTCCAGTATTTTTAGCTCCCTCTGAGTGAATAAGCAGTCCAGTAGCTTTCTGATTCCTATCATGACAACCAGCTGAAAATGAACAATATTTTATTAATAACTAGCCGAAATCCTCAAGGCATGGCCGTTCATGTCACTCATCCATTTAGTGGTCTTGCTCGGCGTAGCTTAACAAAAACGAACCGAAATAGCCTACCCCTTAGTCACTCTAAAAATTGGCCCATCTAAGTGTACAAATTCTTAAAGCAATTAATATAAAATTGGATATTTCGAAATGAATTGCTAGAACTCATGTCTCTCTGCGCCCTCTCGCCCATTCGAGAAGTTCACACGATGTACTTCTCGCCTATCAAAGCGAGAATTTCGATGTACTCTCGTCTATTGAGGAAAAAATTTCAATGTACTCAGATGTTGTCCAAGTTAAACACAGGTTTCGTCGCCATCCAAATTAGAATCCACATAGTTTACGTAGCTCTGTTTGTTTTTGTTTTTCTCAACCTGGAACAGTCAAAAAAGAAAAAATATGAGATAGATAGGTACAAATGGTACAATGTAGCTACATGCGTGTTATTTCTGACCTTTTGCTTGTTGTACTTCCGTGTGCAATAGAAATCTTAGGTAGTGCTGATGCAAAAAAATCGATACTCTCGCCTATCAAAGCGAGAATTTCGATGTACTCTCGTGTATTGAGAAAAAATTTCAATATACTCAGATGTTGTCCAAGTTAAACACAGGTTTCGTCGCCATCCAAATTAGAATCCACGTAGTTCACGTAGCTCTGTTTGTTTTTGTTTTTCTCAACCTGGAACAGTCAAAAAAGAAGAAAAAATATGAGATAGATAGGTACAAATGGTACAATGTAGCTCTAGCTACATGCGTGTTATTTCTGACCTTTTGCTTGTTGTACTTCCGTGTGCAATAGAAATCTTAGGTAGTGCTGATGCAAAAAAATCGATGTTTTTCCCAAGTTTATTTTATTATTTCTCACTCACCTTTATCATAATTCCCTCGTCATCATCATCTTCCTCCATATCCTCCTCTCCTTCTTCCTCTGCCGTGATGGACAATCTCCTTCTCTCTTCCTCGGACATGGCATCTCTTTTGTGACTCCGATTCTTGTGCTTCTTTCCTCCGCTATAAAAAGAAAGAAGAGAGAAAAAACCCAGTAATTTAGAAATTTAATTGCATGGGTATGTTTAAATTTGTATTTAATGTCAAAGAAAATGACAAAAATATGTTGAAAAAATAATTGAGAAATAAGAAATTAATACAAAAAAATATCGAAAAAATTTGCGTAAGGTTATTTTAGAGAAGACGATTTACCTATTTGGCCAAAAATATTTTAATGGAGAAATCTTTTATTGTAAGGTACCTGTGTACTCAGGGCCGTACTTTTAGTTTTTGGATTTGACCAATATTTTTTTCAGACCCTAAAAGGCATGTTAAGGTAACAGCCTGGTAAGTTCCATTTGATGGCTTAACAGGCTGTTAATAAGATTGGTGAAACCCACCCTTAGTAGTAATACCGTTGCGTTAAACCCGTTGGAAAAATAACTCGGTTGGCTCAATATACGAAACAAGCTCTCTCTTAATACTGCAAGCTGGCTTACCTGTCGCAGAAACATATAGTCCGGCTGATATTTAACAGGAATAAATAGAATGAGGATCCGGTCGAAAAACTGAAGTCCCTTCAACGAGGCGACTCCCATGTATAGAAACACGCCGAACAGAACCGGCATGGGGATGTATCGCAGCCAGGGTGTTATCAGAACGGACAGTCCAATCATGAGGAAGATGAGAATGTGAGTGACGCGCTGCTCCCTGGTGGAAGAAACGGGAAGTTTGTAAGTAAGAAAAATAAATCAAGTTCAATAAGGGCTTGCCGGCCTAGTTAGCATGAAGTGCACTACCTTGAAGTAATGCCATGTTTTGCCTAGGCAGTGTATAGGTAGCATCCCATCAAAAAGAAAGCTAGTTAGCACTTGAGCGCTAGGTCGAAGGTTCGATTCCTGCCGGGGCGGACTTTATCCTTAACCTTGACAGATCAGATTCGTTCTTGGAACGGCTGGCCTTCTTCTCGAAGGAGGACACTCTCTTCGATTTCCAGACTATAAGACCTCAGTAGATACAGTTCCTCCTGTTAAACCTCCTAAAAAGAGCTACTTCCGTCTCGGAGGTTGCTTGTGTTGTTTTTATTTTTTGAAGAGGTTTGACAGAGGGAACTGTAACTGCTATGGTCTTATCGTCCCGAAATCGCAGAGAGAAGGAAGACAGGATAGGAGAAAGCCAGCCGTTCCGAGAAAGAACATTATCCGTTCAGGATTAAAATCCGCCCCGAGCGGGAATTGAACCCGCGGCCTGTGTTATTTTAGGTGAGGAAACTTTCGGAAAAGGAACCAATGCCGATGGCACGCCATCTTGGGCGCTATTTCAGTTTCCAAAAGGGAACCCGTCGCGCCGTTTCCTGAGAGGAAAATACATAAATATACACCTATTTCATTTTATTCTTACCTAACACCGAGGAATGTTGGTTTCTCGCCGGGCGCAGCACAGTCGGATTCCGTGATAACAGTAATAAAAGGAAAAAAAAAGGAAATGATAATAAAACAATAGTACCTAGGTGGCTAAGAAGGTAAGAAGAAAAAAAAATAAATAAAATAATAATAAAAAAAAAATGAGTAGTAAGAGCTGGGTATGAGTAGGCATATCAGACATGGGAGCAGCACAGGTAGAGATATAGGTGATCTCATACCCATCACTTTCCATACACACAGACATACAGACGCAATCAACACTGCTCGCATAGGACTGAAAAGTCCATTTACTCCAGCAGTCGGCTACTACTATTACTGTGGTTCAATTCTCAAATTATATGGAGGATAAAATTCCATACCTCGGCTGGGATTGAACCCACGCCCTCCTGTTTACCAGGCGAGCGTCTTGACCACTACACTAAAATTCCATACCTCGGCTGGGATTGAACCCACGCCCTCCTGTTTACCAGGCGAGCGCCTTGACCACTACACCACCAGCAGTTGTTGATACACAATTCCAACGGAAAAAATGTTACAACAGCGAAAGATTCGTAGAAGCTTGAACCATCCTTTAGGGCTGTTTACCCCTACACAGCACCTAAGCCTCAGGTGGGCTTTTTGTGTCTGAATCATATAACAGCGAAAACATCTAGTTTATTTACCCTCAACCTACTTCGGTAGTGTAGTGGTCGAAACTCGCTTGGTAATAAGGAAGGTGTGGGCTCAATCCTGACCGAGGTAAGGATTTCATAATCAAAATTATTTGAGAATTTGACGTGAATAATAATAAAAAGCCAGCCTAGTTAGCTTAGTTGGTAGTGCGTCTGCCTTGTAAGCGCTAGGCCGCGGGTTCGATTCCCGCCCGGGGCGGATTACAATGACGGCGGTGATCTGTTGATCCATGAATATGAGTATGGTCCCCAGTATAGCGGGTAGTATGGCAAGAAGCCAGGTATAGGCTGGATTCTTCCATGGACTGATGACCCAGGTCCGATCCGGGGAGGTAGGCTTGAAATCACTTGGCACCTGAAAATATTTGGTACATGTAGGTTTAGTTGGAAATTATAAATTATTGTTAATTAGATTCACATTAGACACCCTTATTTTATTTTCAAATCGCGAATTAAATCGTAAATGGGGAATAGCCTTTTCACATTTATCGTACTCTCATTATTATAGATACATATTAATTTTAACCCTTGGTTCTGCCAGCCTAGTTAGCCTGCCTTATAAGCGCTCGGTTGTGGGTTCGATTTCCGCTCGGGGCGAACTTTATACTAAACAGATTAGGTTCGCTCTCGGAACGGCTGGCTTTCTCCTATCCTGTCCTCCGTATCTCTTCGATTTTGGGACGATAAAATCTCAGTAGTTACAGTTCCTTCTATCAAACCTCTTCAAAAAGAAGAAAGGGGAAAAATGTTTTGATTTCATTCACTTACTTCGAGTTTTGGTGTTTTGATTCCGCTCAGAAAATCCAAATACGTCATGGAGGAGATAGCGATAATAACAGCAAAGTCACTGATGAACTGTCTGATCTGGAAACAGAAAAGGAATACAATAATTATTTTCAAGTCCTTAAACGAACAGCTTATTCGTAATTCAACCTAAACAATCAAGACTGTTTTTTTCCAGTTGTTTTGATTTCTGATTTGAATTTCCTGGGGGCCCAGCCCCCCCCCCCCAGATTTTTTACAAAGGGGCAAGGTATTGTGCCGTGCCCTGGGGGACGTTGTGCCAGTAACTGCACAGGTAGGATTTTGTTGTTTAATATCTACTTAAAATAGGAGCAACAACCTCCCCATCGACACATCCTCTTCAGTTTGTGCCCCCAAAACCAGAAAGCTGTATCCGCCCATGTGTAGAGTTCCCCATCATACTAACCTTGGAAGGAAAGAAGAGGGCGTTCTTGAAATCCTTGAGTTCCACTGACAGGATGAACGTGCCCAGGAATAACAGGACAGACATGAGAAATACGTCAGGTACAGGAGGTGACATGGTACAGCCTACACCCACCAGAGTCCCGTTCCTCCTCTGCAAAACAAATCGGAAGGATTAAGGACATGGGATTTGAAGATTGCCGTACGATGGAAAGCCCGGATTACTTGATGACTGTAAGAAAAGAGTAGAATATAATGTACCTTGTTTATGCTGCTAGCGTAAGACTGAAAAGTCCCTTTACCCCCGCAGTCTAAACAGGGTCACCCACAACTAGGAAATACCGAAAACGGGTTCATGTTAGGGTCAATCAGTGTCAGCGTCAAAAAATATTGTCTATACTGCTCGAATAAGGCCAGACACTCATGCTCAGACAGTCTGACAGACTCAGTCAGAAC